>NC_142009.1:318484378-318784378 GCF_049901735.1 Notechis scutatus | reverse complement strand
GAGATAGGGCACTGATATTTCTTTTTCAACTCCCTAAAAAAGGGATCACCGGATGGATGAAACCTGGCCATCTTCTCTGATCTCCTTTTGGATAGTTCTCCTAGTCATCCATTTGGATAGTTCTCGTCTGATGCTGACATTTGGGCCCTTTTGAGTGTGGAAATCTTCTGCTATATCTACTCCCAATGCAGTGTGGTTTTATTCAAATATATTCTCTCTCTCTCTCTCTCTCTCTCTCTCTCTCTCCCTCTCCTCTCCCTCTCCCTCCCTCCCTCTCTCTCTCTCTCTTTCTCACACACACAACACAACACACACACACTTTCTCTCCAAGCAGCTGCTGCTATGAAAAATAGCTTTCAGGCTACACAGCATTCCTTGTCACCTGATGCTCTGACTGCTTTTAGCTCAATAAGCAGCAATGTTTGATTTAGAAATACGCCACCTGATTTATACCATCTTAGGAGAGGCAGTTAAGTTTGATATGTTATTCATGATATGTGAATGAGCAGCACACACAAACATCCAGGCAGTCCTAAAGCAGTGCATTTTTGTTCCTCTTTAAAAAAAAAGAAAGAAAACATGGGAGCTGAAAAATGGGGTAGACCGCATACTGAAACCTTTCCCAATTTAGGGCCCTCCAGAGGCATTCGATTACAGTACCAGTCATTTCAATAAACATAGTTGCATGTTGTTGGGGGTGAAGAGTAATCCATCATGTATGAAGAGCAGCAGGTTGGGGAAGTCTGGCTAATACCAGCAGGAGGTTCTCACTTTGAAACTTATCTATATGGAAAACAAGATGAGGCTTCCAAGGAGCTTTCAATGCATTGGAGATAGATGCCCAACTGTGGTAGCTGGCAGGACAGCTTTCATATCTTTGTGTTCCATGCAGAGGTGGGCTTCAAAAAGTTTAGCAAAGAGTTCTCTTCCAGTTTGCTGGGTGGGCATGGCCATGGTGGGTGTGGCCTAGTCGGCTTCCTGCACCACAGCGGGGGTGGGGGGCAATGTTTTTGCCCTCCTCGGGCTCCAGAGGCTTTCCTCAAGCCTCTGGGAGGCGAAACAGCCTCCCAGGGCTCCAGAGGCTCTCCGGAAGCCAGAGACAGGCCCATTTCTGGCCTTCCCAAACTTCTGTTTTTCACCCTCCCCGAGTCTCTGCGCACATCCTGCACTTACCTGCATCCAAAACAGGCCATGTGGGGACTCCTGGGAGGGGTGGGTGGGGCCAGCCAGGAGTGGGATTTGGGGGTTCTCCACACTGCACAGAATCTTAGCTAGAGGATCTCCTGAACCCCTGTGAATCCCCAGCAGCCCACCCTTTGTTCCATGATAAGATAATTCCTTCAGAATGAACAAGACTTTTTGCAAAGTCTCTGTGCCTCCTCTTCCTCCACTGTCTCCATTCAGAAACCTGGAAGTTGGCTTAGACATTTATTTTCTTTCAAACTCACTGGTTATCTAGGGTCTTCTTAAAGCTTTGCTGAAAACCATCAGCAGTGGACCATTGTGGGTGGATTTTTGTGTTGCATAAAATTCTCTAGATGTATTCACACATTGCAAGAAGCCACAATATAGACTGTTGAGAAGATGCATGAACCCAGCCCATGTCATGTATAAATCATGGTGCATGGACAATGTAAAACCCATATCTTCCAGCATCCAGCTGTGGTATTCAAATCAAGCAAAACAACTTATTTGGAGGCAGAGGTTTGAGAGCTTTAGCATAAATCTTTAACAAATAGACAGATACAAAAGGGAACACTAAGATTATTCTAGGGAAATATACCAAGTTGTAGTATGATTTTGTTGTATGGGTAATCTACAATTAGATTCACAGTCAAAGACTGGTGAAAACTTAATTCAAATCATAACCAAGGACCTAAGAATTATGAATGGAATGGAATGGAATGGAATGGAATGGAATAGAATAGAATAGGATAGGATAGGATAGGATAGGATAGGATAGGATAGGATAGGATAGGATAGGATAGGATAGGATAGGATAGGATAGGATAGGAGTTGGTGGTCTTCTATATATAATATTAAACCTTGGAGATCTTCTAGTCTATTCCCCTGCTTTAACAGAAGATCCTATAGCATTTCAGACAAATGGTTGTCCAGTCATTTTTTGAAAGCCTCCAGTGATGAAGCACCCACAACTTCTGAAGGCAAGCTATTCCATTGGTTGATTGCTCTTACTGTTAGGAAACCCAAAGGTGCTTTTTTTTTTTTTTTCAGGAGGCAATTGGACTTCCTTGTTTTTTAAACCAACCATTAGAAAACTTCTCCTTGGTTCTCTCCTTGGCTAGTTTCCAACCATTATAGCTTTTGAGGATATACACAATTCTAAGCAGGGTACTTGTTTGGAAAATTAGGTGTTCAGATCAGATGAATTCAAAATGTCCAAACTTGGAGAGAGTCCTTTAGGTAGTGATCCAGGAGCTCTAACCACAATTGGTTATTATTATCATTATTATGGTTAGATGCACAATCAGCCAGTTTAGACTGGTCTGACATTTTGTCCACCTATTGAATCCTTCCCAAGGACCTGGGATAGGAAGATGCTGTTGTTTGATGGTGTTAAAGGTAATTGTTGCAGGATGTAAGCTATTCCAAATAAAGCTATTTAGACAACCCATCTGGGATGTTCGAATGGTGCTCCAGATGCTTTAGAATTTTCAGCCAGAAAGATGAAATATTTGTAATGATTGTCTTCATTCAGATTCTTTATGTTATTTCCATAGGGCATTGATTCCTTATTGATTCACTATTTTTTTTTATGATGGTGATCCCCCAAAAAAAGCTTGGACATAAGGACCATGCACCCTCATATGTATCCATTCTTATTTAATTTAATCCTTTCTATTTTAAAGGTAAATTAACAGGACATTTCCTCGCTTGGCATTCAACTATTCCAGGAATAACTTCTCATCCATAAAGTCTCATAACCTCTGTTCAACAGCTGAGTTTATACTTGAAACCTCTGCAAAGCGTATTCGTTCTGAGATCCTGCAGCTTTGTGGAGCATGTAGTAGATGGTTTGCCATTTGCAGAAAATTTTCCCCCTTCATTCTCCTGGCATCTGGTCTTCAGATCTCAAAAGTGATTCTTCAAAAGGGAAAGAAGGCTTGTCAGATTGATAATTTTCATCCCCCTCCCTAGGAACCACTGGGATTGTTTTCCAGAGGGTTAGATGAATGTAATGTGAAGTGAGGATACATAAGGTGAGATGCAAATACTTTATTTTCCTTTAAAATGTGAAACGGTGATGAGGTAGTTGTTATCCTGTTTTGTTTTTGTTTTCTCTGTGTGTGAGTTGTTGCACAGCTTGTGACAGCTCATAATTTGTAGATTGAATATACCCAATTAAAAGACAGCAAACTGCCAGGCAAATGGACCTTGTCTAAGAGATGGCAGAGAAAGGTTGGGAGAGCATCTTTAGCCAGGATAATTTGTGCAACCACCATGGGACAAGAGGCCATTTGTTTATAATTTGTACATGCTATAGTCACTGTTAGAGCTAGTTTAGTCCAGTATTTAAGGGCTGGATTAGGTACAAGAAAAGTTAAGTTCTAGGAGATTTTTTTAGGCATGGAAGCCAGCTGGTTGACTTTGAGCTACTTGCTCTCTCTCACATACTTAGGAAGGAGGTCAGGGCAAACCACTCCTGCAAAAGTTGCCAAGAGAACTACATATACTTGTCTATTTAGTTGCGAGAAAAAAAGACTGATTTGAAGGCATAGGATAATAGAGTAGAATAGAATAGAATTCTTTATTGACCAAGTGTGATTGGACACACAAGGAATGTGTCTTAATGCAAATGCTCTCAGTGTACATAAAAGAAAAGAACATTCGTCAAGAATCATCAGGTACAACACTTAATAATAGTCATAGGGTACAATAAGTAATCAAATCATACTAGGAAATAGTCAATAAAAATCACAAGGATACAAGAAACAAAGTTACAGTCATACAGTCACAAGTGGGAGGGGATGGGTGATAGGAGTGACAAAAAGATTAATAGTGATAGTAATGCAGACTTAGTAAATAGTTTGACAGTGTTGAGAGAAATATTTGTTTAGCAGAGTGATGACATTTGGGGAAAAAACTGTTCTTGTGTCTAGTTGTTCTGGTATACAGGGCTCTATAGCATCATTTTGAGGGTAGGAATTGAAATAATAATAAATAAATAACATTAAGATCACTTTTAAGAGACTGGACTGCCATCTATCAGAAATGGTGTAGGGTCTCCGGCTTGGGTGGGGGTTGGACTATATGACCTACAAAGTCCCTTCCAATTCTGTTAATCTGTTTGTTTGTTTTTAAGATATTCTGTAGGGCCCTGGTAGAAACAACAATAACATCGTGTTCAGTATGATGTTATTGAATGTATGGCACACATTATGCAATTTATGCCAATTGCATTAGCAAACTATGTACTTCCTATCATGTACATGTTGATGAAATCATGATGCATGTGACATTGTAATAGGTCATACAGCATATTACCTAATCGTCTGTAGAGCTCTATGTAAAAGGAGTACCAAGAGTGTCTTGTCCCATGAAAAGTAAAGCCCATTAATAAAATTTATCTCCTGGTAAGTGTCAATATACTATAGCAGTGCCCACCCAACCTTTGTGGCTTGGCGGCTCAGTGGTGGGAGGGCAGAGGGGAACCAGGCTGCTCAATTTATGAAAGTTGAGCTGCACACATGTGTGCATGCCAGCCAGCCACTGGTGGGGCCTGGTTTCTGAATAGATCATGGCCCAGTAGTGGGCTGCAACCCCAGGCGTTGGGGACCCCTGTACTATAGCACTTGAAGCCTAACTCTCAAGCAAATATATATTATTAATACATACATACATACATACATACATACATACATACATACATACATACATGTCACTATGTTTCTATGTTTAATTGTACATCTAAGGAGGACTTAACTGTGCACATTTCAGTCCCAACAGCATCAGCAATTTGTGTCCCTTTAAACACAAACATTTAATGGCATCCCTTTTTCCTGGGAACATTTCCAAGTGACCCCAATATAGACACCCCCAGCTCTCTTTCAGCACCTGCCTTCCACAACTGGGATCCTGCTGGTTTCTCATGTGGAAGTGCTAATAAGTTAAAACTGCAGCAAGAAAGTTACAGTGGGAAACTGTTTTTCCATCCCAACCAGAGGTGATATTCAGTAGGTTCTGACCAGTTCTAGAGAACTGGTAGTAGAAATTTTGAGTAGTTTGGAGAACCAGCAAATATCACCTCTGACTGGTCCCACCCCCATCTATTCTCTGCCTCCCAAATCCTAGCTGATCGGCTGAGTCTTTTTTTGTTGCACAGGGGAACGGAGCTGGAAAGCAGCTTAGTGGGGTGAGGAAGGTGTTCTGTACAAAGAATTAACATACTTGCAAACCCCGCGCTGCGATTGGCTAAAGCGCGCGGAAACCGGATTGGTTAGAATTAACATACTTGCAAACCCGCGCGCGATTGGCTAAAGCGCGCGGCAACCGGATTGGTTGGGCAAGCCGCCCTGATTGGTCCGTTAAGAATCTCCCGCTATTGGTCGAGCCAAGAGCGGGAGATTCAAACGTCATTGGCCGCGGGCCGCCGGCTTGGAAATAAAAGCCGGGTTTTTCCTTCTTTTCCCCAAGCATGTACTGGAGCACAATAAAGAGCTGAACTTTGTCACTGACTCCGAGCTTCCTTCCTGCGCCGGACACGACACTGGCGGCGAAGGTGGGATCAGAAGGAACCACCAAGCACGTGTCCGGAGGAAGACAAAGACCAACACGATGGCCGGCCTCACTCCGCCCGCACAATTCAACCCGACTACCGAGGACTGGGAATCGTGCGCTGACCGTTTCAGATGTACCTCGAGAGTAACAACTTGAAGGATGCCAGCGGAAACAAGAAAGGGCTGTTTTCCTGACACATTGCGGGCCCGCAGTGTTCAAAATGGCGAAAGCCCTCGCCAAACCCGCCGATGTAAAGGCGATGGACTGGGCCGACCTTGCGCCATTACTAAAAAACCACTACGCTCCTACCGTGCCCATCCTCATCCGACGAGGCAATTCTACCGGCGAAATCAGCGGCAGGACGAGAGCATAAACGACTTCATAGCCGCTCTAAGGGACCTCGGGGTTTGTGCGAATTCCATGAACTAGACGGCGTCCTCCGAGACCGCGTGGTCCTAGGTCTCCGGGACCAGGCACTGAAAAGCCGTCTAATGGCAAAGGGGACATCAGTCTCGATGTCGCCCTGGCAGAAGCGTCCGCCGCCGAAGCCACCAAGAAATCGGCAGCTCGACTACGGAAAGCGGAGAAGCAGGGGACCGCACCGACAACCCGAGGCTAACGCCGAGAAACCGCCACACACCACGGCGACCTGGACTCCGCTCGGACACCCCAGGCGAAGAAGAAGAAGAAGGCGTCCATCAGCTCCAGACACGACGAGACCAACGAGGTCGTAAGTCGGGACCCAGTGTGAGGGTGCGGGGGCAACCACTACCGAGCAGACTGCCGTTTTTCGACGCGACCTGGAATTGCAACAAGAGGGCCACATCGCCGAGTCTGCCGGCCGGAAAAATTACAGCCCCGACGCCGAGAGCCGAGCAACCGGCAGCGAGACAACACCTCCCCAGGAACCGAGAGCACCAACCCGACACTCGTTGGAATAGGGACAGCAGGCAGGCCGGCGAAAGGGGAGACCAACAGAGGAGGAAACCCACCAGACACTCACAATTGGCCACGCCGAGACCAACGATGCCCGTAAGGTCTACGTGAAAGTAAGCATCGAGGGCGAGCTTTGCCGCATGGAGGTGGACTCCGGGTCCTACCTTTCCATGATCGCCTGGGAAGAAATCAAGCGACTAGTACCAAATCTCCACAAGGCTGAACTAGAGAACCAAAGATTGATAGTCAAAGACTACCAAGGGAACCGCATCCCGTCATCGGGACCGGACAGTTCAATGTAGCCTTCAAGGACCGCACCGCAAAACTTCCCATCACAATAGTGGACCGGAACCGACCAAGCCTCCTGGGACTCCAATGGTTCGCACCATTGGGCATCGGGGTCACGGGATAAACCGCACTGAGGAAACCGACTGGGAACAGCAGCTGGCTAAGGACTTCCAGGAAGTATTCGACGGCACCTTAGGCAAGTACCGGGGACCCCCTATCTCTTTCAGTTTAGACCCAAACGTCAACCCCATCCGCCTAAAGCCGAGGCGGGTGCCTTTCGCTTCGGGGAAGATAGACGAGCAGCTAGACAAGCTCGTCAAACAGGGGAGTTCTGCAGCCAATTGATCACGCCGGTGGGAGACCCCAATAGTCACCCCAGTTAAGCCAGACGGGTCAATAAGGATTTGTGGGGACTATAAGGCCACCCTCAACTGCGCCCTGCAACAAAGCGCATACCCCGTCCCAGTCGTGCAACATCTACTTCACTCACTGGGGGGTAAAGTCTTGTGGCTTCGACCTGGCACAAGCCTATCAGCAGCTGCCGGTCGATGACGAAACCGCCCGAAGCACAGACTATTGTTACCCACCGGGCGTTTCGTTGTAACCGACTCAGTTTGGAGTCAGCGTGGCCCGGGATTTTTCAAAGCCTCATGGAGAGACTCCTACAAGGAATAAAAGGGGTGGTCCCTTACTTCGATGACGTACTAGTATCAGCAACCAACTGGGAAGAACTAGAGGGTCGCCTAAGGGAAGTACTAGAGAAATTCAAAGGGGCCGGTTTAAAAGTGAAAAGAGAAAAATGCCAACTTTACACAGAGAAAGTCGAGTTTCTGGGATACCTCCTAGACCGACATGGCATCCACCCGACCAGGGACAAAGTAAAAGCCATCAAGGAAGCCCCGACCCCCAAAAACAAGACAGAGTTACAGGCATTTCTGGGACTACTCAATTTTTATAACGTGTTCTTATCCCAAAAGGCAACCGCGGCGGAGCCTTTGCATAGGCTACTGGATAAAACATCAAAATGGTCCTGGGGGCGCGTGAGAAACCGCATTCAGGAAAACAAAAGACCTGCTAACCTCGGACGCCGTCCTCATACAATACAACGAGACTCTACCCCTTACCGTCACATGCGACGCCTCACCTTTTGGCGTCGGTGCCGTCCTCAGCCATACCCTAACGGACGGAAAAGAAGCACCCATTGCATTTTTCTCAAGAACACTTAGCAAGCCAGAAAGAAACTACAGCCAACTAGACAAGGAAGCCCTTGCCATCGCCGCAGCCGTAAAGAAATTCCACGAAGTATCTTTACGGCCGTCGATCACAATTATCACAGATCACAAACCGTTGCTAGGAATCCTGGCGGAAACAGGGCCACACCGAACATCATATCCCCAGGATGACGGGTGGTCCAATTCCTCGCCGCTTCATTTACGGCTCATACACCGCCCGGTAAGACAATCACCCATGCAGACGCACTAAGCCGTTCACCATTACCCGACCTCGATGACGACCCAGCACCCACGGCGACCACCCTCAGCATGAGGCGCTACCCGATCTGCCCATAACCGCGTCAGACATTGCCCGAGAAACAAATAAAGACAAACGTCTGGCGCAGGTATTGCACTGGGTAGAGAAAGGGTGGCGGAAAAGACAACGACGAATCATTCAAACCCTTCAGAAACAGACAAACCGAACTATCTCTACAGAAAGGTTGTTTGTTATGGGGGACAGGTGGTCGTACCAGAGAAGTTGCAAGGGAAAGTGTTAAAACTTCTGCATGACGGGCACCCAGGCATCGTACGAACAAAAGCCTTGGCCAGAAGTTGCGCGTGGTGGCCAGGCATAGACAAAGAAATTGAAGGGTGGGTGGCCAGGTGTTCACGCTGCCAAGAAACCAGACCAAATCCCCTGCGCGCCAATATTAGAATGGGAGACCCCAGGGGACCATGGTCTAGAGTACATATAGACTTTGCCGGTCCCACAAGGGGCACACATTCCTCATCACGTGTGGACGCTTACTCCAATTGGCTGGAGGTAAGCGACATGGCCACCACAACTGAAGCCGTCACCAGGGTACTAAATAAACTGTTCGCGACCCACGGCCTTCCGGATGTCGTGCGTGTCGGACAACGGGCCCCAATTCACCTCGCTAGAATTGAAAAATTCCTAGCAGAAAAGGGCATACGACACGCCTTGACAGCGACGGCTCATCCGGCGGCCAACGGTGGGCGGAACGGATGGTCCAATTCACAAAGAAAACCATCCAGAAAATCGAGCACGGGAATATACAGGAAAAAATAAATAAACTGCTTCTAATACAACATATAACCCTAACACGACAACAAACAAAAGCCCGGCAGAATTACTGATGGGGAGGAAACTAAGGTCCCCACTTGACAGACTGCACCCCACATACAACCGGAGAAGCCCCGGACTCATCAAGCAAACACCGGGCATTTAAACCAGGCGATGCAGTCTACATAAAAAACCTTACCGGAGACCCACTATGGGTACCGGCAACTATAACCCAAATAACAGGTCCCCATTCATACAGACTACAAACAACGGACGGACAAGCATGGAAACGCCACATAGATCAGTTAAGATCTCGAATAAAAAACACAACCGACAAGCAAACACAGACAACCCCATTAACACTAACCAAGGGGAGGGAAAATACAGGGGACCAAGAAAGAATAGAACACAACCAACTATACTCACCAGATATCAGCCAACTCGAAGCCGCACCAAGGAAAAGCAGCCTAGCCAGCTCGACCAGCCCGGAAAGACCAAGCGGGAGCGGCAAAAGCCGCAGCTCGACCAACCCGGGAGACCGGGAGGGGAGCTGCAGCAGCAGGCCCACACTCCAGGCGATTCCATCAAATAGACTGAGAGCAACAAAAACCCCGACCGAACAGGCGGGAACCAGGAAACAACTGACCTGCGCAGGTCCAGTAGACAAGTACGAGCCCGCCTACTTACGGGACTACGTTGCGTAGGAACGAACCAAGGGGAGGGGTGTTCTGTACAAAGAATTAACATACTTGCAAACCCGCGCTGCGATTGGCTAGCGGAAGCGGATTGGTTAGAATTAACATACTTGCAAACCCCGCGCGCGATTGGCTAAAGCGCAGCAACCGGATTGGTTGGGCAAGCCACCCTGATTGGTCGTTAAGAATCTCCCGCTATTGGTCGAGCCAAGAGCGGGAGATTAGGCAATGTCATTGGCCGCGGGCCGCAGCTTGGAAATAAAAGCCAGGTTTTCCTTCTTTTCCCCAAGCATGTACTGGAGCACAATAAAGAGCTGAACTTTGTCACTGACTCCGAGCTTCCTTCCTGCGCCGGACACGACAGAAGGAATGGGATTTTGCAGTAACCTTCCCTTGGAGTGGGATGGAAATGGAGATTTTGCAGTATCCTTCCCCTGCTATGCCAACCAAGCCACACCATGCCCATCAAGCCATGCCCTCAGAACCAGTAGTAGAATTTTTTTGAATCCCATCACTGATTCCAACCTCAAGAAAACAACTTTTTTCCCCCTCCCAGTTGACTGTGTGAATTAAGACAAAGGATGGGTATCTTCATTTCTGGCAAACCATCCACTCTTTTCGAATTCACATAAAAGCTACCTTAATCTTTCCTTTGGACTAGTCTTTTCTCTTCTGATGAACAGCGGGAGAACCAGAAGCCAAGCATAGGCCTGTGATTTTATTGATCTGTTACCTATTTAGTTTATGGTTTTTATTTAATCAATGTATGTAGCTGCCCTGCTCAGCACACAACTTGTTATTAAATATGCTGTCCATTTTTCATGATCTGATAAGCCAGTATCAAAGCAAGGTGTGATGCAAAGGTACCGTTTGGCATTTCATACAGTAATTGTATCATTTTGATGGGTTCAACCTGCTCTTTTGAAGTGGAGATGGCCGGGATCAACTCTTTGCAGTGCAGCTTGTCTGCCATGGACCCAATCAATTGAGATATCGTTCCCCATTAAGTTTGTGACCTTTTCTCTCATTCAGCTTTTCTGCCAAATTAGATAAGCAAGATCTCCCAGGTGATCACTTCCTAGCTGCTGGATACATCATCCCCATCCACCAGATTGATTCTTTATGTAGAATAGAGGTAGAATCACCTGGGGTCCTATTTTCCATCTCTATTGCTGTTGCTGTTTTATATGTATATAAAAGAGCTAAAGCTGCATTAGCTGAAAGCCTTTGGGACTTTGTCCATGTTTCCAGTGACTCTAAAAAGTTATGTGTTTTGGATATAGAGAGGTACAATCTAAATTCTTTGCGTGTTATTCATGTCTCTGTTCCTGCCTTTTTATCCCATGTTTTTCACTTTACTATTTTTGACATTTGATGATATTAAATAAACATCAAACTATTGTTTTTTTGCTAGCTGTGTTGAATGGCATGTGCATTTGTTGTGATCTGGCTATAGAGATTGACTCAGAGTGTGCTTTATGCAAACAGAATCGGAAATTTCCCATGGTATTTTTCCAACACTAGACATGCTCCCAAAATTAATATGAATGCTGGAGATTAACTTCCAAATAGCTCTGGCTGACATTAAAGACTTTTTATCCCATTCCCTTCTGCAGAAAGATTGGAAGATACAAAGGCAGTCTGGGTACAAGATCATTCATTTGTTTATTTCCACTTTCCAGCAGAGATGAATTGTTGTTGAAATCTGAAATCAGCTGGTAAAATCAGCTTAGTATTTTTTTTTTTTTTTAGTATGGCTTCTTTCGTTCATATGGTGTCTGTGAGATGATTTTCACACATGTGGGGGAGCCTGGTTTTTTTTTTCAAATCCTATATTTAGGGTAGTGACTCAGCCTCCATCATTTGGTATGATATGACATCATAATGTTCTCCTCCATCAAAGAGGTTTATTAGTGTAGAACCAGTGACAACAACACTAATGAAAATTACTCTCCACTATCACACTTCCTATGTAGTCCTATAAAAATTGAATAGCAATCAGGACATCTTTACAAAGGAGACAAAGAACAATTTTGGTGCTCAAGTTTTGAACCCCAATTTATAGAGTTTAAGTTCATTCATTTATTCATTTGCCACTCAATTCTAAAAGGAAAAAGAGGCCAGTTTATAATAGCAGAAAACTAAAAGAGAATTAAAAGAATAACCAAACCCCAAACTCTTGATTGCTACCTGTTAGGAATATGAGTCACCAAACAGCTATTTGGGTTAGAAATATATAAACCAGGATAAACATTTTAAAGCTGTATCTTTTAGAAAATGCAAAACTGTAATTAGGTGTGGTTTCTCAAACGGCCATAAGATGGAGCCAGAAACCTGGGTTGTTTAGTCTGAGTCTCAGAAGAGAGTGTGAGTGTATCTCTGTTTTCCTTCTGTTGGAAAGTGTTGCCGTTCCTCCATTTTTCCTAATTGACTGATATTTCTGGATTTGATGTAAGTTTGTTACTGAACTGTTTTTGACACTGGAACTTTTTATTGGATTATCCCTGGATTGAAAAACGGACTGATTTACCTATGAATGACTTTGGACTGCTTGTTTTGGACTTTGCTTAACGTTTTTGGAAGTAAAAACCTACATTTACTGTACAGTGTATCTGTGTACTGTGTGTGTATTATTCAAACACTACTCTCTATACGTCTCCCTGTATGCGCTCATTCTCCTAACGGGGAATTACCTCAACACTGCCATACCATTACCCTACAAGGAGTCCAAATAACTGTCTAGGTGTTATTCCAGAAGATATTCTAGAAGGATAGCCATTGGTCCAAGCAAGGACAGGCAATTTTCTGGCAGCTGGGATTTTTTTCCATTTCAGGGGATCTTTGGAAAGGGAAATGTTGGCTAGTGAACTCATGATGTCAGTAAAGTAGGCAGACCACAAAATTGCAGAGATCCCAAATCCAGGAAGTATGAACTCACTTTTGAAGAAATCAGAGTAGCTTAAAAGAGAAAATGAGACACTTAAGCCTGTGTGACAGCTACTCTATCTCAGGAAAACTTTAGAAATTTTGTTTTTAACAAAATTTCGGGTCACAACAGATGAGCCCATCTTAAGGCAAGTGTAATCTCCAAAGGATAAATCTGCGGTATATGTTGATTTTAGATCTCAGTTTTGGTTGATGTTTTGGTGTCTTATTGTTCTATTGATTCTTTTCCTGGTTTTTATTTGATGTGCACCACCCTACTCAATCTATTTATTATTGACAGAGTTGAGCATTGGACCCTATCTAATAAGATGCAGTCCAGTGGTGAGAAAAGTAAGGTCCTGCACTTAAACAAGAAAACCCAAATGCACACCTGGCTCAACACCTGGCTCAACAATAATTATTGTGAGAGGGATCTAGGTATCCTAGTGAACCACCACTTAAGTAGGAATCAGCACTATCTTGCAGCTGCCAAAAAAGCCAATGCTGCCCTACATTGCATCAACAAAGCATGGTATCAAAATCATGAGAAGTGATAGTATGCCACTCTATACTGTAATAGAGAGGTCATACTTGGAATACTTTGTCCAGCTTTGGTCATCACAATGCAAAAAAGGATGTTGAGGCCTCTAGAAAGAGAGCAGAGCATAGAAACAAAGATGATAAGATGTCTGGAAACAAAGCCATATTTAAAGGAACTAGGAACTAGAAGAATTAGGGGTGACATAATAGGTGTCTTCCATTACTTGAGGAAGAGTCACAGAAAAGAGGGCGTTGACTTATTCTCCAAAGCACCTGAGGGCAGGACAAGAGAGAGGGGGGGAGGGAGGGGGGGGGGAGAGAGAGAGAGAGAAAGGAAGAGAGATTGAACCTGGAACTAAGAAGAAACTTCCTAACAGTGAAACCAATCAACCAATGGAACAACTTGCCTCCAGGAGTTGTGGGAACTTTATTGCTGGAAGTTTTCAAGAAAAGATTGGACATCCATTTGTCTGGGATGGTATAAGAACTCCTGCCTTGGATAAAAAGATTGGACCAGAAGAATTCCAAGGTCCCTTCCAGCCCTATGATTCTATAACCCATAATCTCCATGTTGAGCAACTATGTAAATCTTCTAAATAAATGACTAACTTCTATACATCAATAAAAGTACTCACCAGATTTTAAAAGATGACCCAACCCAAGATAGCTCTAGAACACTGAAAAAGGATGTTTGGTGTAACTAGAGATTCCCTGCTCCAAATCCCATTGTATTAAACAATAAGGATGGTGAATTATAACAGAAAAAATGCATTATGATTTCAGTGGGATCAGACTGAGGCAATCTGCCTCTGCAAAAGCCTTCATAAATTGGGTGAAGAGAGCTCACGGGTTTGTTTGGGGCAAGCATTGTCCCCTCAAATGTCTGTCCAGCAACATTTGTGCTTGAGGGAAATGGTTCAAAAAAGATTGTGTGTTTGGAAAAGATATGACTGAAAAGTGTGTATTAGGAGCAGTAACGTTTTTTTAAATGCGTACATTGGGAGTACTTACATTTTTAGAAGTGCACATTAGGGAAAGCTGTGTATCAAGCTTAGCATTTTGTGTTAAGTTACAAATGATAACAAAGGTGGAATACTCAGTAGAGTTTTTTAATAATGAAAATGATGGAACAGAATAATATGTAAAATTCTGCAATGTCGACGTGCATTGGCTTTAAATCGATCCATACATTGTTAACCTAGAGAAACAGCAGTCCTCTTATGTTTTAAATCTTAAGTATATGTGCAATTTTGTTTGAAACGTTCATCAAAAATGATTGTTGTTTAACTGAAAATCTCTGACTTTTGTAAGTTTAAAAAACTCTTTCCTTCTTTATTGGTAGGTCCCATTTTCAGGTCAATTAATAATCCAATAGCTGCATCTACCCAGGCTAACCCTGGTTATTTTAAACCTTGGGTAGCTTTTTGTTATTCTTAGCAATGTTTTGCATCATCAAGAAACTTAGTCTTCTGCATTCGTTTGTGAATTCAGCATATGAAGTGAGCCCCTCCCCCCAAAATGAAAGAAAAGTAATCTCAATAGCCAGGTTAGGTATGTTATGTGAATCCAGCTACTTTCTGGCTTTATTTAATCAACAATGATAGATTACTTTGCGGTGACAGTGATTGGTTGACTTCCATTAGCAATAACTGGTCACCATGGACAACCAACATTGACAAGTGAGATAAAAACCCTGAGTGCCAGAGATGGATGTGTTAAAGTGAAGGAGAGCGAAGGACAAGGGGAAAATATCTGAAGAGGAATGGGAAGAAGGCAAAATATAGGAAGACTTCCTTTATTTTATAATTATTGGGCAGGTCACAAACAAAAATTTTTTAAAAATTAAAACCATATATGACCCACTTTACAAAAGTCACATCTGGGGCAATACTGACTCTAATGCTTAGCATCTAAGCATCTTGTTGCAGTTCAAAGGATCAGTTTGAATATTATACATCAATGTGGGGTTTGTCAACAAATGTGGGTAGGGTTAATGTTGAAATTGGAGAGGAGAGTGTTTCCTTTCTTTCCTTTCCTTTCCTTTCCTTCCCTTCCCCTTCCTTTCCCTTTCCCTTTCCCTTTCCCTTTCCTTCCTCTTTCCTTTCCTTTCCTTTCCCTTTCCTTCCTCTTTCCTTTCCTTTCCCTTTCCTTTCCTTTCCTTTCCTTTCCTTCCCCTTCCTTCCTTCCCTTTCCTTCCTTTTCCCTCTTTCCTTTCCTTCCCTTTCCTTTCCCTTTCCCTTTCCCTTTCCTTTCCTTTCCTTTCCCTTTCCTTTCCCTTCCTTCCCTTTCCCTTTCCCTTTCCCTTCCCTTCCCTTTCCTTTCCCTTTCTTCCTTTCCTTTCCCTTTCCTTTCCTTTCCCTTCCTTCCTTTCCCTTTCCTTTCCTTCCCCTTCCTTTCCTTTCCCTTTCCCTTTCCCTTCCCTTCCTTTCCCTTTCCCTTTCCCTTCCCCTTCCCTTTCCCTTTCCTTTCCCTTCCCCTTTCCTTCCTTCCTTTCCTTTCCTTTCCCTTTCCCTTCCTTTCCCTTTCCTTTCCTTTCCCTTTCCCTTCCTTCCCTTTCCTTTCCCTTTCCTTTCCCTTTCCCTTCCTTCCCTTTCCCTTTCCCTTTCCCTTTCCATTTCCTTTCCTTTCCCTTCCTTCCCTTTCCCTTTCCTTTCCCTTTCCTTTCCCTTTCCCTTTCCCTTTCCTTTCCCTTTCCCTTCCTTCCCTTTCCTTTCCTTTCCCTTCCCCCTTCCCTTTCCCTTTCCCTTTCCTTCCCTTTCCTTCCTTCCCTTTCCCTTTCCTTTCCCTTTCCCTTCCTTCCTTTCCCTTTCCCTTTCCCTTTCCTTCCTTCCCTTTCCTTTCCTTTCCCTTTCCTTTCCTTCCTTCCCTTTCCCTTTCCTTTCCCTTTCCCTTTCCTTTCCCTTTCCCTTCCTTCCCTTTCCTTTCCCTTTCCCTTCCCCTTCCCTTTCCCTTTCCTTTCCCTTTCCTTCCCTTCCCTTTCCCTTTCCTTTCCCTTCCTTCCCTTTCCCTTTCCCTTTCCTTCCCCTTCCCTTTTCCCTTTCCTTTCCCTTTCCTTTCCTTCCTTCCCTTTCCCTTTCCTTTCCCTTTCCCTTCCTTCCCTTTCCCTTTCCCTTTCCCTTTCCTTCCTTCCTTTCCTTTCCTTTCCCTTTCCTTTTCCCTTTCCTTTCCTTTCCCTTTCCTTTTCCCTTTTCCTTTCCTTTCCCTTTTCCTCTTCCTTCCTTCCTTTCCCTTTCCCTTTCCTTCCCTTTTCCTTCCTTCCCTTTCCCTTTCCCTTTCCTTTCCTTTCCCTTTCCCTTTCCCTTTTCCCTTTCCTTTCCTTCCCTTTCCTTTCCCTTTCCCTTTCCTTTCCCTTTCCTTTCCTTCCCTTTTTCCTTTCCTTTCCTTTCCTTTCCCTTTCCCTTTCCTTTCCCTTTCCCTTTCCCTTCCTTCCCTTTCCCTTTCCCTTTCCTTTCCCTTTCCCTTTCCTTTTCCTTCCTTCCCTTTCCCTTTCCCTTTCCTTTCCCTTTCCCTTTCCTTTCCCTTTCCTTTCCCTTTCCTTTTCCTTTCCCTTTCCCTTTTCCTTTCCCTTCCTTTCCCTTTCCTTTCCCTTTCCCTCCTTTCCCTTTCCCTTTCCCTTCCTTCCCTTTCCTTTCCTTTCCCTTTCCCTTTCCTTTCCCTTCCTTCCCTTTCCTTTTCCTTTCCTTTCCCTTTTCCTTTCCCTTTCCTTTCCCTTTCCCTTTCCCTTCCTCTTTCCCTTTCCTTTCCTTTCCCTTTTTCCCTTTCCCTTTCCCTTTCCTTTCCTTTCCCTTTCCCTTTCCTTTCCCTTTCCTTTCCTTTCCTTTCCCTTTCCCTTTCCCTTCCCTTTCCTTTCCTTTCCCTTCCTTCCCTTTCCTTCCTTCCCTTTCCCTTTCCCTTTCCCTTTCCTTTCCTTTCCCTTTCCCTTTCCTTTCCCTTTCCCTTTCCTTTCCTTTCCTTTCCTTCCTTCCTTTCCTTTCCCTTTCCCTTTCCCCTTCCCTTTCCTTTCCCTTTCTTCCCTTTCCCTTTCCCTTTCCCTTTCCTTTCCCTTCCTTCCCTTTCCTTTCCCTTTCCCTTCCCCTTCCTTTCCCTTTCCCTTTCCTTTCCCTTCCCCTTCCCTTTCCCTTTCCTTTCCCTTCCCTTCCCTTTCCCTTTCCCTTTCCCTTCCTTTCCCTTCCTTCCTTTCCTTTCCCTTTCCTTTCCTTCCTTCCCTTTCCCTTTCCTTTCCCTTTCCCTTCCTTCCTTTCCCTTTCCCTTTCCTTTCCTTTCCCTTCCTTCCCTTTCCCTTTCCTTTCCTTTCCCTTTCCCTTTCCTTTCCTTTCCCTTCCTTCCTTCCTTCCTTTCCTTTCCTTTCCCTTTCCCTTTCCCTTTCCTTCCTTCCTTCCTTCCTTTCCTTTCCCTTTCCCTTTCCCTTCCTTCCTTTCCCTTTCCTTCCTTCCCTTTCCCTTCCTTCCCTTTCCTTTCCTTTCCCTTTCCTTTCCCTTTCCTTTCCCTTTCCCTTCCTTCCCTTTCCTTTCCCTTTCCCTTTCCTTTCCTTTCCCTTCCTTCCTTTCCTTTCCCTTCCTTCCCTTTCCCTTTCCTTTCCCTTTCCCTTTCCCTTTCCTTCCTTCCTTTCCATTTCCTTTCCTTTCCATTTCCCTTTCCCTTTCCCTTCCTTCCCTTTCCTTTCCCTTTCCCTTTCCCTTTCCTTTCCCTTTCCCTTTCCCTTTCCTTTCCCTTCCTTCCTTTCCTTTCCTTTCCCTTCCTTCCTTTCCCTTTCCTTTCCCTTTCCCTTTCCTTTCCCTTCCTTCCCTTTCCATTTCCCTTTCCTTTCCCTTTCCCTTCCTTCCCTTTCCATTTCCCTTTCCCTTTCCCTTTCCCTTTCCCTTCCTTCCCTTTCCTTTCCCTTTCCTTTCCCTTTCCCTTTCCTTTCCTTCCCTTTCCCTTTCCATTTCCCTTTCCTTTCCCTTCCTTCCTTTCCCTTTCCCTTTCCCTTCCTTCCCTCCCTCCCTCCCTCCCTCCCTCCCTCCCTCCCTCCCTCCCTCCCTTCCTTCCTTCCTTCTTTAATTTTGCACATCATACAGAGTTTGTTGATTGGGATATTATAGAAATATTATTAAACAAATACATGAATGTACTTACCATAATATTATGCAGATGTACTTTCAACCATAAATAATATTCAGGCTATCTTTTCTCTTAATGTCACAGGTCATGACAAAAAGAAAAAATAACCAACTATTAAATTGTAATTATTACTATATCACTAGTACTTATAATGTTTATTAAATCTTTATGCCACTGGATCTTTATAGGTTTTGCAGAAGAAAAAAAATATAAGTCCATAGCATAACTGGCAGGGTTGTGAGTTTACAGGGTTTAATCAAAGACACAGCAAACTGAATATCTCGTATTAATGTTTTTTTCAGTTTATTACTACACCATATTTTGTTTTAACTTTACCTCCTGGCATGTAGACATTGAAAGAAGGTATATTTGCAATTAAATAAGCTACAAACCTTTTCTCTGCACTCCTGCCTCTCTCCATTTTGAACTAGAGGCTTGAATCTTGCTAAGTAACCTACTTTCCTTCTGTATATATGCAACATACAGCGTTAAATAAATGTATGTGTATTGTTATTTCTATTTTTGTGCCTAAATCCCCTTCCTACTTTGAGATAAGTAAGGAACTAATCATACTTCTCACATTCTCTATTTCTTGTTGGCAATCTCTCTCAGTCAATTTTCTTTCTCTCTATTCATTTCCTCTTCCTCTCCCCCACCTCTGAAGACATCTGCAAAGTGTACATTTGTCCACCTGCAGCCTATCTTTTTTAGTAAGATTTTTCTGGATCTCACCCTAGAACGGCTCTATGACAATTCATCATGGCCAACTTGATGCGGGACAACTCAGCTGGCTGGAGAATTCTGGGAGTTGAAGTCCACAAGTCTTAAAGTTGCCAAGGTTGCAGACCTCTGCTCTAGCAAGTTGGCCATGGCGAGTTGGCTGCAACAAGTTGGCTGTGGCAAGTTGTCCCATTCTTTCCTAGAACACTGCAAGAGTCTTGTCCAGGCTTCTCCTCAAACCCACAATCATTCAACGGTGAACCTTACTTAGAATTCATTTTGGTTTGCCAGTTATTCCTCAATCATTTTCTCATTTTTCAAAAATGGAATTTTGGCTCAACAACACACCGCAGATTAGTTAGCCTTGTGCTATTATTTGGGAAATCAGTTTAGCTGCCAGTGTGTTGTCAGGATCAGTAGAGAAGTGCAGATACCCTTCCATTAGAAAAGAGGGAACAAAATTAAGGCTTATGATTGATCACATTTAGGAAGCTGAGATTGGATAAAGTGTATGGAGCCTAAGCTCATGTTAATCTTCCATTCCCAAAGAGTGATAGCAACAAAGTGATAAAACCTATTGTTAAAATCAGAGACCTCATGCCATTCAGTTCTGTCCTCAGCATTTTTCATGTATGAAACTAAAGTTTTAACTACTTTCTGGAAGAACTCAGGAATCCACAGGGGGAAAAAAAAATCAAATCTGAAAAGTGCATTGCAAGGCTGCAAAATGCTCCAAACTCAGCCAATCTGATTCATTCCCTTGATGTAGATTCCAGCTGAAATTGGCAAATCATCATTCATGGGATGATTCAACTGAAAGATCATCAATTTGAAATATTTGTTCAAAGCTTTACATAACATTAGCAATAGCTATAAGCACCATATAGCTATTCTTTAGTTAAACAGATAACGTATGTGGCATACACTTGCAATAGAATGACCATTTACATGGCCTAAACATCAATGTGAAATAGATGTAAATAAAAAAGTGGGAAACTATCATGACTTCTCCTTCCTTTCTCCTGAAAGAAATTTCAGTGGCCAAAATGAATGACAAAAGACACAGGCTGGGAAGAGCTGGCTTGCCTGTCAAAATGTCTTTTGAGAAGGACATACGGTGATTTGCCAACAGCTGTAACTAGTTTTGAAGGCATAAAGCCAAGATACCTGATGTTATCTTGGCCATCATCTGAAATATCTATTTGGACACTTGCTCAGAGCCATGATTTGATTATCTGTACTAGAAACAGAGTACAGTGTAAAAGCCTGAGTTGTACGGAAAAGAGAAATTGGCGTGGGCTGCAAAATAAATGGAGGTTGTGTCTTTGCATACCCTTCCATAAAAGGGTGAGAAATCTCAGAGGCAATCAATAGCCCTTAGCCTTCATGCAACTCCCATCTCCACTGCTGGAATCTATAGTGCTGCTCCCTACCCCACCCCAGTAGAGCTTTGAAAATCAACAAAATGTTTTCTTAGGAAAACAGGGTTGGGACTCATCATGTATTGCATGGGGAGAGAAGGGAAGGGAGAGAGAGATTATTCCTGGTACATTTTTATCTGAAAGAGGCAAGCTGGAGCATGCCCACCTTATCAAAGCATGTGGGGTGAGCAAATGCAGGCATCTTCTACTGGGAGAAGGCAGCCCAATCAATAGTCTGATCCTGTGACATGCCGGAGTTTAACAGCAGTAACCAGTGCCTCAGTCAGAGAAAAAAACCTATTGGGATCCAGTGCAGTTTGCAAGCAGTGGCAACACATGAGTATAACCGAACAGTTCCATGTAGAATGAATTCCAGTCCAGAAATGGGACCAAGTGATACACTAAACAGAGTAATACAAAGTTCCCCCTGGCCACAGCTGCCATCTCTTCTTCAAGCAGAAGCTTTGAATCTAGCAGGGGCCCCAGGTTGTAGATTGAATTTGAATGGGGCAGTGTCAGGAACCAAACCAAACTATTTTTTCCAAACTAAGATTGTTATACCACTATATGTAAGGAACCTATATAAGACCTGAACGATATTTTTTGGATTGGGCATATATAGGCATATGCCATAGGCATATGTGTCTAGTTTGACCCATTGTCCAGCCAAGTCTCAAGAAGCTATAGAAGGCAGTGATCAGACGCTTGACCACTGCAGCTTCAACTGGCTATTAGGAGCTCAATATATATCAATGCCTGACTATGTCACCACTGAGATGATGAAAGGGTCATCATAATAGATACTTCATACACCCAGACTTATGTTGAGAAAAGATGGAAAGCACTATTTTAAAGCTGGAACACCTAAGGGCTGCCTCCATAGTGAAATGCTATTGAATTGACTCACAGTCTGTGTCATGAAGCTATGTCCTCTAAAAATGATTAACACTTTTTGTAACGTCGTGCAGCAAGTGGCAGCACTTTGCTGGCTTTGGCTGATTTCAAGTGCTCTAACCAGAATTGCTAACACTTATAGACCCCCCAGGAAATCCCAGGACATTAAGCTTGACCAACCAAGAAGTTAGGAAATATTCTAGAAGAAGGCAACAGAAAATCACTCCAAGAAAACTACATGGGTATGCAGTCCAGAGACAGTATTCGGCAGATTCTGACCAGTTCTGGAAAACTGGTAGCAGAAATTTTGATTCGTTTGGAGAACTAATCAAATACCACCTCTGACTGGGGATTTTACAGTATCCTTCCACTGCCAGGCCCACCCAGCCATGCCCACAGAACCAGTAGTAAAAAATTTTGAATCCCACCTCTGATGCAGTCACTAGGTGTTAAACTTAATACAAGGGAATCTTTGCTTTTTTTTATACAGTTTTTCTCAAAATGATAACCTGCTGATTGATTTGGCACTACAGTCTCTAAATCCCAGCCCACCAGGGACTTTGAATGGCAGGTTAAGGAAGGCTGGTTTCTTTCCCAAACCCCCAAAACTTTAACCTTAGACTGTCTACTATTGACCTCACCCCTTTCCTAAGGGGTCTGTAGGGGGCGTGCATAAGCGCACCAATGTGCCTACCGTCCCTGTCCTATTGTTTCTTTTATTTTTTTCTTTTATTTTTATTATAGGTATCCATTTCATGTATTCATAACTATGTTTATACTTATACCTGTTATCTTATAATCGCTTGACAAAATAAATAAATAAACAAACAAACAAACAAATAAATAAATGAAAACACATATGCTCTCAAGCAAATGTCTGTGACTGTCCCTGATGTTAATACCAAGATTTTATATATGCTTACAAAGGTCCTTCCCACAGCCAAAGTGGAATCCTAAAGTTGGAATGGGCACTGAAGCCATGACATCCAACCATCACTCAGTACAGGAATCCAAATTAAAGTATCCAAGACAAAGATTTCTCCAACCTCCACTTGAATGTATCCAGAAAAGGGAAAGCCTTCTCCAGTTTCACAAGCCTAATACTAAATCACTCTTATTGTTGGGACATTTTTCCTAAGGTTCAATTGCTCTGCACGTCAGAAGAATTAGACACAAGGACAGTTTCCACCCCCTGCCATGCCATCACTCTGCTAAACAACTAATTCCCACAAACTATTTAGAAAGGCAGCATTGCCATCATTATTCTCATTTTCCCTATTACCTATCACCTTATCTCCTCATGATTATAACTTGTTGGTTGTATCTTAGATTTATACTGTTCAATTAAGTATCCTAGTATGATTTATGTTGATTGCTTATTTAGTATCCAGGACTATCACTAAGTGTTGTATCTAATGTTATAACATGATGAATGTACTTTTGCGATGACTATGATAATGATCTATCACTATTGTTGTATGTACACTGAGAGCTTATGCACCAGAGACACATCCCTTGTGTGTCTAATCATACTAGCCAATAAAGAATTCTATTCTATTGGAATTTGCCCCACAGGATAGGGATACCCCTTTGCTGTGGGGAAAAATCATCTTCCCACTCGCTCTTTAGATGAAACATTGCCAGAATCTTCTATCTCTCTTGATAGAATTTTGCTTCTACAGGTATTTTCATGCCTTTCCCTGAACCTGTTACAAAGAATAGCCAATAAATGAATCAAGGTTTGATGTTGAGAGAGAGACATTCCTATGATATATACATATGTTTGCTATGCTTGTTCTGTTCTGGACACAGGGCCTTTGGATCTATAATACATTTTAATTTTATTAAAAGAGAGAGAGAGAGAGAGAGAGAGAGAGAGAGAGAGATTGTTATAAAGGTTAAGGTGTTAAAGTAGAAATCAGAACCTAGTGAGTTCTAGGCCTTCCACAGGCATTGAAGCTGGGTGGGTGAGTTTGGGCCAGTCATTCCACCTTCCCTCGTTGGTTTGTTTGTGCTTTTGTGTAAGACAAAAGTGGCTTTGGGTTTTAGAATTTACTGGGTTCAGAGATTTTCTGTCTTTAACTCTGAATAGTTCCATATGGAGCTGGTGCACAATTTAACTATCTGGATTCATGCTTATGTTTGAGGTTCATAGCCAGCAAGGACTTCATAAAAATCCATCTGGTGCAACAATTGTGTCCTTCCCTGCAATAGGAATCGCTGTTCACAGTCACTCGTGTCTTAAGTCACTTCCTTTTTAAAAAATAGATTTTTTTATTTTTCTAAAAATAAAATATAAATACAGAATAAAGAGAAATGATAAAACAAGAATTACAAACAAAACACAGAAAAACGAAAAGGAAAAAAGGATGTATGCAACAAGTATAAAATTAACAATAAACATATGACCTACACCCTAGTTAGATGCTGATATCTGTCTCTCACACAAATCTAATACGTTTGCTCCCTTGCCTTGTGGGTCTACAAATGGTTATACATTTTTTTTATCTATACTTGATAAATTGCTTTAAATCACATTCTCTTAATAAATATCTCAAATACATAAATCTATTACTCATCAAATTGATCCAATACCTGTTCTCTATAAAAATTGTTAATTGTTCACCCACCCACCCCAAAATATATATTAAACTTCAAAGCCTTCTGTTAACAGACCATTATTATTTAACTTGCAGAAACTCCACAAGCAGCTTCCAATCTGTAATAAGCAGCTTCCAATCTGTAATACTGGAAAAGATAATAATAAAAAATAGATCTGCCAACATCTAGAAACAAGTAAAGTAATAACTAGCAGTCAGCACGGGTTTGTTAAAAACAGATCATGCCAAACCAATATTATTTCATTCTTCAACACAGTGACTAAATTAGTAGACCAGCAAAATACTGTGGACATAATATATTTAGATTTCAGCAAGGCATTCGATAAAGTAGACCACAACCTACTTCTTAGTAAGCTAGAAAAAAGTGGAATAGAAAGCACCACCACTAGATGGATTCGCAACTGGCTGGCAAACTGTACTCAATGAGTAGTCCTTAATGCAGGGGTCCCCAACCACCGGTCCGCGGCTTGCTGGGCGCCGCCATCTTTTTTTTCATGAAAAAGTGCTTCCGGTGAGCTTTTCCGGGTAGAAAGCTCACTGGAAGCACGTTTTCATCAAAAAAAGATGGCGGCGCCAGCGCTTCTGGTGAGCTTTTCCAGGTAGAAAGCTCACCGGAAGCACGTTTTCATCAAAAAAAGATGGCGGCGCCAGAAAGCCATTTCTACCCGGAAAAGCTCACCGGAAGCGCTGGCGCCGCCATCTTTTTGATGAAAACGTGCTTCCGTGAGGTCACTTCCGTGAAGCACTTTTTCATCAAAAAGATGGCGGCGCCCAGCTGATGCCAGTACCGGGCCACGGCGCCCAGCTAATGCCGGTACCGGGCCACGGCATCAAAAAGGTTGGGGATCACTGCCTTAATGGGTCTAAGTCTACATGGAGGAAAGTAAGCAGTGGGGTGCCACAAGGTTTCGTCTTAGGCCCAGTACTCTTCAATATTTTCATTAACAACTTAGTTGAGGGAATAGGAACTTACCAAATTTGCAGATGATACTAAGCTGGCAGGAATAGCTAATACCCAAGAAGATAGGCTCAAGATCCAGATGGATCTTGACAGATTAGAACACTGGGCCATATCTAATAAAATGAAATTCAATATAGAGAAAAGTAAATTCCTACACTTAGGCAAGAAAAACCAAAAGTACACATATAGACTGGGTGAAACCAGGCTCAATAGCAGTAACTGTGAGAGGGATCTTGGAGTCTTAGTGGACAACCAGCTAAATATGAGCAAGCAGTGTGCAGCAGCCACCAAAAAAGCTAATGCAATCCTAAATTGTATTAACAGAGGGATACAATCAAGATCAAGTGAAGTACTAATACCACTCTATAAAGCCTTAGTAAGACCACACTTAGAGTACTGCATCCAGTTTTGGTCACCACATTATAAAAAAGATGTTGAGACTCTAGAAATAGTACAGAGAAGATCAACCAGGATGATTAGGGGACTGGAGGCTAAAACGTACAATGAACGGTTGCAGGAACTGGGCTTGGCTAGTCCAGTAAAGAGAAGGACCAGGGGAGACATGATAGCGGTCTTCCAATATTTGAAGGGCTGCCACAGGGAGGAAGGGGTGAAGCTATTTTCTAAAGCTCCTATAGGCCAGACAAGGAATAATGGATGGAAACTGAACAAGGAGAGATTTAACCTGGAAACAAGGAGAAACTTTCTGATAGTGAGAACAATCAACCAATGGAACAGCTTGCCTTCAGAAGTTGTGGGAGCACCATCAGTTGAGACTTTCAAGAAGAGATTGGACTGCCATTTGTCAGAAATGGTGTAGGGCAGGGGTGGGCAAACTTTTTGGCTCGGGGGCCGCATTGACTTTTAAAATTTGACAGACGGGCCGGGTCAGCACAAGATTTTTGGGAATCGCCCCCCTCCCCCTTCTCCTCCTTCCCTCCCCTCGGAGGCCCCCTGAGTCAGGAGTTGCTACCGCGGCGCGGCTCCAGTCCCGCGTTGCCTCGGAAAGGGAAAGGCAAAAAGGAAGAGCCGCGGCGGTGCTTTGCAACGGGAGCAGCGGCACTGGAGGCTCAGGCTCAGCGGCTCCTGGTTTTGCCTTTTCCTTCCCAAGGCAACGCGGGACTGGAGCCGCACGGAGCTGCGCCGGCGGTAGCAACTCCTCACAGCCCCAGCCAGACACCTGAGCGGAGCCGGGCGGAACTGCCTGTTGCTGCTGCCGGAGCACCGCCAGGTCGCCTCCTCCAAGCAGCTCGCCCGCCCGCCGGGCTTCCCCTCTGCCCGCGCAGCTCGGGGCCAGGCGCGAGCGCCACGAGTTAAAAGGAAGCCGAAAGTTGCTGGGAAGTTGCTCGGGTGCTGGGAGCAGGCTTTTAAAGTGCCGCCCGAGCAAAGTTTAAGCAGCCCGCCTGCCCGCCGGGCGGAACCCTTCCTGCTCCTCGGCGGGAAGACGCTCCAGCCTGCAAACTTTGCCTTTGCAAAGTTTAAGCCTGAAGCCCGGAAGCAAGCAACTTCCCAGCAACTTTCGGCTTCCTTTTAACTCGCAGGCGCTCATGCCTGGTGGAGGGAAGCCGGAGCCTCCTCAAGCAGTCCGCCCACCCGCCCGCCGGGCTTCCCTCTGCCGCGTGGCTTGGGGCCAGGCACGAGCGCCCGCAAGTTAAAGGAAGCCAAAAGTTGCTGGGAAGTTGCTCGGGTTTCCGGGGCTTCCAGGGCTTTGCAAAGGCAAAGTTTGCAGGTGGGAGTGTCTTCCCGCCGAGGAGCGGGAAGGGTTCCGCCCAGCGGCGGGCGGGCTGCTTGGAGCGGGCTGCTGTGTGGCTCGGGGCGAGGTGCGGCGCCAGCGAGTTAAAAGTTGCTGGGAAGTTGCTCGGGTGCTGGGAGCAGGCTTTTAAAGTGCCGCCCGAGCAAAGTTTAAGCAGCCCGCCCACCCACCGGGCGGAACCCTTCCCGCTCCTCGGCGGGAAGACGCTCCAGTCTGCAAACTTTGCCTTTCCAAAGCCCTGGAAGCCCCGAAACCCAAGCAACTTCCCAGCAACTTTCGGCTTCCTTTTAACTCGCGGGCGCTCGCGCCTGGTGGAGAGGAAGCCCGGCACCTCCTCAAGCAGCCTGCACGCCCGCCCGCGGGCTTCCCTTCCGCCCAGCGGCTCGGGGCCAGGCGCGGCGACTGCGAGTTAAAGGAAGCCGAAAGTTGCTGGGAAGTTGCTCGGGTGCTGGGAGCAGGCTTTAAAGTGCCGCCCGAGCAAAGTTTAAGCCTGGAAGCCCGGAAATCTGAGCAACTTCCCAGAAACTTTCGGCCGTTTTAACTCGCGGGCGCTCGCGCCTCGCCCGAGCCGCACAGCAGCCCGATCCAAGCAGCCCGCCCCGCCCGCGGGCGGAACCTTCCGCTCCTCGGCGGAAGACACTCCAGCCTGCAAAGTTTGCCTTTGCAAAGCCCTGGAAGCCCGGAAACCCGAGCAACTTCCCAGCAACTTTCGGCTTCGTTTTAACTCGCGGGCGCTCGCGCCTCGCCCTGAGCCGCACGGCGGAGGGGAAGCCCGGAGCGCCGCTGGGTCGCCTCCTCCAAGCAGCCCGCCTGCCCGCCACCCGCCGGGCTTCCCCTCTGCCGCGCGGCTCGGGGCCAGGCGCGAGCGCCCCAGGCATGATATTCTTCCGATTAAAATCGAATTCCGATTTTTGGGAATCGCCCCTCCTTTCCCCCCACTCCTTCTTCTCCTCCTTCCCCTCCCCTTGGAGACCCGAGTCAGGAGTTGCTGGCGCGGCTCCGCGCGGCTCCAGTCCGCGTTGCCTCAGGAAGGGAAAGGCAAAAAGGAAGAGCCGCGGCGGCGCTTTGCAACGGCAGCAGTGGCTCCTGGTTTTGCCTTTCCCTTCCCGAGGCAACGCGGGACTGGAGCCGCGTGGAGCTGCACCGGCGGTAGCAACTCCTGACAGCCCCAGCCGGATACCTGAGCGGAGCCGGGCGGTGCGGCGGAGGCCGCTGAGCGGCAGGAAAAGGGAGCTGGGCCAGCCACAGACCAGCCTCCGTGCAACACGCCGTCGCCTGGCCCCGGCGAGGAAAGCAGCGGGCACTCCCGGGCGCGCGGCAGGGGGTCTCTTTGGCCGGCCCGATTTTTTTCAGAGCGGAATATCATGCCTGGCGCCCGCGAGTTAAAAGCGAAGCCGAAAGTTGCTGGGAAGTTGCTCGGGTGCTGGGAGCAGGCTTTTAAAGTGCCGCCCGAGCAGGACCGCCGAGCCAGGAAACAGGGCACCAAGGCAGGGCAAGGCTCCACCAGCAGCGGCCTAGCTTTAGGTGGCTCCAAGCAGCCCGCCCCGCCCGCCGGGTGGAACCCTTCCCGCTCCTCGGCGGGAAGACGCTCCAGCCTGTAAGCTTTGCCTTTGCAAAGTTTAAGCCTGGAAGCCCCGGAAAAAAGGGGGATCGCGGGGACTCACCTTCGGAGAGGTCGCACTCGAAGGTGATTTCGAACTCCCAGCCGAGGCCTTTGCAAATTTCTTTTCTTTCCTACCCCTAGATCGCTCCGCACTGTTTTGCAGCTTTGGGGGCCACGCGGCACAGGGCAATACGCCACACCTAGCGATTTTTTTTCAGGGGCGGGTCGGATTGGACAGACCAATGGCAGTGATTTTTTTTCAGGGGCGGGCCGCATTGGACAGACCAACGGGCCGGATGTGGCCCCCGGGCCGTAGTTTGCCCACCCCTGGTGTAGGGTCTCCCACATGGGTGGGGGGTTGGACTAGATGACCTACAAGGTCCCTTCCAACTCTGATTATCTGTAATCTGTAATAAATTTATCCAAATCATTGTCTCTAATCAGTTAATCTTGTCATTTCTGCCAATTTTTATCTTTTCAAAATCCGTTCCTTCATTTTCGGTATTCTTTTTCCTTTCCAATATTTTGCATGCACAATCCTTGCAGGATCCAAACCGGGTGTGATCACTGGGACCAGAGGGTTAGTCTTCTGAACTTTTGGACTTGTGCTGGAGCCCATCCTCAGAGAACTTCTCTCTACCAGAATGTGTTTTGGGCTATTCTATGTGTAATATTTATGTTATGTGTGGCTTTATATTTGTTGATTTGCTGGTGGTAAATCAGCATATCAGTTGACTGACAAGGGGCTCATTTCCCAGACTTCAATCATTTCCCTGGCTATCTTTGTACCTGCTCAGCCAACAATCTTATTAGCTGCAAAATTAAATATATGTTCTTGTTCATTGACAATGTAAACAACAATCCTTGCAGCTGACACCATATACAAAAATAAGATTCCAAATGGCGAGAGGAAGGCGGAGCCACGTCGCCGCGTTACAGCTGTAATTTCGGGGCTCCGAAGTTACAGCTGATATCTTCGCCCCTGGTCGGTCCCAACGGACCTAAACCGTCCCGTAGAGACGGTGATAGTAAGGGGCGCGTTCTGTCGATCACAGGGACACCGCAAGTCCCTGGTGGATCCAGAAGAAGCCCCTTTACCATCGGCGGAGAGGCAGCCATTAAGCTGCTGAAGCAGGGACAGCTCCGGAAGGAAGAGAAGAAAGAAAGAGAAAGTGTATCGGCTGGTGAGATTTATTTTTTTTATTTGGGATAAGGACACCCTAGAAGAAGAAGGAATCTGTAAGATTTTTGACAGAATTTGATAAGATGGACTTAGTGGCGATTTTTTAGAAGATGTCAAAATGAGGTTTGGCTTTTTACTTTTTTTTTTCTAGCGAACTTTTATTGTGATTAGTAATTGTAACCAGACTGGTTTTGTTTTGTTTTTTTCTATAATTACCTTTCCTTTTTGACTGTTTATATTTTTAATAGAGGCTTCCTTTAGTGATTTTTTCTTTTTTTTAAATATACACATATATATGTACATATTTTCTTTTTCTATTGGTTTTTTTTTGGGGAGGAAGAAGGGGGAGTGGAGTTGAGAAACTTTGTAACTCTGCAACACTGCCAACTAGAGGCTTGAAAATACTTTACTTGAAGTTGAGAGAACTGTGAGAAACTCTCTCCCAAGGACACTGAGTTGATAAGATAGAGAGAGGAACTCTGGAGAATGTTTTCACAGGTGTCTCTTTGGGATTTCTACAATCAACTGAATGTTTGAAGCTTGGTTTTGAAACTTGTGGAGAAGCCATAATAAGAGCCTTGGATGTTTAAATAAAATGCAGTGTGATTTTTGCTTTACTTGTTGTTAGCTTTTATCCCTCCTCCTTAACCCTATAGTTTTTGTAATATTTGTACACTTTTGCTTATTACTATTATTATTATTTTTCATTTTTTTTTCTCTAAAGGGAAAGCCTCAGAATATTGTTTCTTTTTTCCTTTTTTTTTCTTTTGGGGGGGACTTTTTGTTTTTTTATCTTTGTATGTATATACTCTTTTTTTGTGGCCATGTTTTTTTTTTTTTTCTTGAGATTTCGCAATTGGATTAAGGTGTGAAGAACCTGAAGAATTTTTCTTTTCTTTTCCTTTTATTATTATTGTTATTTTTTTTTAATATTATTGGGTTTTATTCTCTTTTTGACTATTGCAACTGAGGATTAAGGTCTAGAAGAACCTGAAGAAAGAAATTTTCTGGTGGCAATTTTTCTTTTTTCCTTGAAATTTTTTTTCCTTTTTAAATTTTGGGCTTTTGGTTTTTTTTTTACTGATTTTTCTTTTTTACGTTTTTCCTTTCTCTAATTGGATTATAATTGTTACACTGCCAACTGGATAAAAGAGTGGGAAGATTCTGAGCTATTCAAATGAGTAAGAAAGTTCTACCTTCTGGCGCATCAACTTCTGCTCCTGCCTCCCCATCAACTGGAGGACGACTTTCAACAATGGCGAAGCAAGATAAAGGACAAACGGATCTAACGACGGTTATGCAAGGAATTCAAGAACTTAAAATGAGTATTGAACAAAGGATGGGGAGTATTGAACAAAAAATTGAAAATATCCAACAGATGATGGCGAAGTATGATGAGAAACTACAAAAATGGAAGAGAAAGACAATCAAAGAGATGAGAAATTGCAAAAATTAGAAGAGAAAGACAATCAAAGAGATGAGAAAATTGGAAATATTGATGACAGAGTGACAACGCTTGAACAAAACAAGAATGAGATGGTGAAGTGGGAGATGGACAGATCAGAATATTACCTCAGATTTCAAAATATAGAGGAAGAAAAAGGACAAGATCTTGCTGCAGTAATGATAGAAATCTTGGCTGGAGCTTTGGAAATAACAGAGGAAAAATGATGGATGGAATAGATGAGATATACCGAGTTTTTACAAGATATGCATCGAGGAATAAGTTACCAAGAGAAGTTCATGTTAGATTTACTAAAAAATCTATCAGAACGCAGATATTACAAGCGGCAGAGAGAAGACATTGAAATATGGAGATAAAGAGATTGGGGTTTTAAAACAAGTACCCAGAAAAATTAGAGAGATGAGGAGAGAATACCGTTTCCTGACTAAAGTATTATTGGAAAAGGAGGTGAATTACAGATGGTTGATTCCAGAAGGATTAATGGTTACATGGAAAGAACAGAGATACAGAATTGGCTCAATTGATGAAGCAGAATCGTTTTATAAGGAATTTTTTAAAAGAAGAGAAACAGAGATAGAAGAAGACACTACCTTAACTGAATTTCAAGAGGACCAAATAGAGATGGGAAAAGAAGAAGGTGCAGTAGGTGGACAAGTGGAGACTAAAGATCAACGTGAAGTAAGATCAACGAGAGCCGTTAGACCTAAATATAAATCATAACTATGGAGGAAAAAAAATTGATTTCTTTGAATATAAATGGGCTGAATTCAGCTACTAAAAGAAGGAAAATTTTTCATAAAATAGAGAAATTAAAATTTGATATAATTTGTTTACAAGAAGTACACATTAAAAACAACATCAACAATTATTGGTGCGACCAAAAATAGGGAAAATTTTTACTTCTTTGGCCCAGTGTAAGAAAAGAGGAGTGGTATTGTATATTAAAGAAACCATTTCAGCAAAATTGATTTATACTGATGAAGATGGAAGAGTATTAATGGTTGAAATAGTGGATAACAATACAAAGATACTTTTGGTTGCAATCTATGCTCCGAATGATAAACAAAAAAGATTCTATAAAAAGTTACATATGAAAATAATTGAACTGGACTACGCTAATATATTTATAATGGGAGATTTTAATGGAATTGTAGACAATGAATTGGATTACACAGCAAAAATAACACGACAAAATAGGAAGATCCTCCCTAAATCCTTTTTTGAAATGATAGAGGAATTAAATCTAAAAGATATATGGAGAGAAAGAAATACTAAAACTCAACAATATACTTTCTACTCGAATAGACATTCATCATGGTCCAGAATAGATATGATCTGGACGTCAACAGAATTATTATCTAATATTCAAGAAATAAATATTGAAACAAGTACATGGGCAGATCACAACCCAATGACAATTAAATGGAAAGGACAAAAAAGAAGATCTAGATGGACATTAAATAATACTATTTTAAAGGAAAAAGATTTTATACAGTGGATGGAAAAGAACTGGCCTTCTTTTTTAATGAAAACAGAAAAGAAGATACTTCAATACAGAATGTTTGGGACACAATGAAGGCATATGCAAGAGGATTGATAATGGAATACATAAAGAAAAAAATATTAGAAAGAGGCAAATGATTAAAACTTTAGAAGATGATTATAAAAATTGGAAAAAGAATTACAGAGAATGCCACAGAAAAAGATATTAAATTTAAAATGGATATAATTAAACATAAAATGGATCAAACAGAGAAAGAAGAACTGGCGCAAAAAATTAGAAGTGCTAAACAGAACTATTTTGAGGATGCAAACAGGCCAGGTAGATGGTTAGCATACAAACTGAGAAAAGAGAAAGAATCAAGGAGAATACCACAGTTAATGGATGAACAGGGTCTAGTCTGTCATGGTAATAAGGAGAAAAAGAGAATTATTCGAGATTTTTATGCGCAATTATATAAGCAGGAGGATTTTGATGAGGGGAAAATTAAACAGTATTTACAAAATGCCAACCTACCCAAGATATCTGATGAAACTGGGAAAATGTTGGAAAATCCTATAACAATGATGGAATTAACTGAAGCACTTAATAGACAGAATAACGGGAAAGCACCAGGACCAGATGGTTTCCGGCAGAATTTTATAAAACATTACAAGAATCACTGAGCATCCCAATGTTAGAAATTATGAATGAAGTTATGATAAATAAGAAAATACCTAAAACATGGTCAGAAGCTTATATTACGCTTATTCCAAAAGAAGGGACTGACCCATCACAAATTAAGAATTATAGACCTATTTCTTTATTGAATGCAGATTATAAAATCTTTGCTTCAATTTTGGCAGAAAGGCTTAAAAAATACTTAAATAATTTTATTCATTCTGATCAGAATGGATTTCTACCAAAGAGACAAATTAAAGACAACATGAGAGTAATTTTGGACACTTTGGAATATTATGAGGCACACCCTGAAAAGCAAATGGCTTTGATATTTTTAGATGCTCAAAAGGCATTTGATAACGTGAATTGGAGATTTATGTTATTATTATTGGAACAGATGGGTTTTGCTAGAAAATTTATTCAAGCAATAGAAGCTATATATTATAAGCAAACAGCAAAAGTGATGATAGATGGAGAATTTACAGACTCTATCAATATTAAAAAAGGCACAAGACAAGGATGTCCACTGTCCCCTTTGTTATTTGTATTGACTTTGGAAGTATTAAATAGAAATATTAGAGAGGATACAAATATAAAAGGAATGAAAGTTAAAAAGGAGGAATTTAAATTGCAAGCCTTTATGGACGATTTGGTCTTTATTCTGGAAGATCCTCTAGAGACAGCTTTAAAACTACTGGAAAAGATAGAGACGTATGGTGAGATGGCTGGCTTGAAAATAAATAAAGACAAAACAAAGATTCTGACAAAAAATATGTTATTAAGGCAAAGAGAAGAGTTGGCAGACTTATTGAAAATTCAAGTTACGAATAAAGTTAAATACTTGGGGATAATTTTGACGTCAAGATGTACTACACTGAAAGAGAATAATTATGTTAAACTTAAACAGCAGATAGCATCTGACTTGAAAAAATGGGAAAATCTACAATTATCTTTGATAGGTAGAATCTCAACAATTAAAATGAATATTTTACCCAGAATTTTATATTTGTTTCAAACAATACCAATTAGGCTTGGTAAAGACTATTTTGATGAATTAAATAAAATGGTGTTGAAGTATATATGGCAAGGTAAGAAAGCGAGAATAAAACTAAAACTTTTACAGGATGCTAGAATTAGAGGAGGATTTGGCCTTCCTAATTGGGAGTTGTATTATCAAGCTGCAAATTTAATGTGGGTTAAAGAATGGATAACGTTAAGAAAGTCTAGATTACTGGCATTGGAAGGACATGATTTATTATTGGGTTGGCATGCTTTTTTATGGTATAAGGAACTAAATCGCAGGGTTATTTCAGAAGGCACTATATACGGGAATCGTTATGGTTGAATTGGGAGAAAATTAAGAAACAATGTTATTTGAAAATTCCAGTTTGGTTATCAACTATTGAAGCTTTTTCCTATCCCATAATTTATAAGAAGGAACAAACAGTTAGATATGGGGAAATACTGGATGAAAAGGGTGAACTTAAAACGATGCAAAAGCTAGAAGAACAAGATATAAAGATGAATTGGTTTTCATATGCGTAAATACACTCAAGGTATCTTAAAGATTCTAAAACAGAAGGATTTTATGATAAATTGACTGATTTAGATGGGATTTTGACAGGTGCTGATGAAAAGTGATTAAAAACTATATAGTTATTTGTTGGAAATTAAATTAGAGGAAGAACAAGTCAAAGAAACAATGATTGTTTGGGGGAAGAACTTTGGATATGGGATTGATTTAGAAAAATGGCAAAATTGTGGTCTCAAAATTATAAAATGACAATGTCAGTAGCATATAAAGAAAATTTGTATAAGATGTTTTACAGGTGGCATTTTCCCCGACAAGAATAGCAAGAATGTTCAAGAATAAATCCGAAAAGTGTTGGAAATGTCATCAGATCCCTGGCTCATATTACCATATGTGGTGGACTTGTGAGGAGGCCAGGAAATACTGGACTAGAATTCGCATATGGTTGGAAGAAATGACAAAAAAACATATAGATTTGAAACCAGAGATTTTTCTATTGGGAATCTTACCTGATACATTTAATAAAAACTTAAAGTATTTGATTGTAAATGTGTTAACAGCGGCTAGGATTGTATTTGCTAGAAATTGGAAGAATGAGAAAATACCATTAGAGGAAGAAATTATTAAGAAAATATTGGAATGTGCTGAAATGAGTAGATTGACATTTGAAATTAGAGAACAAGAAGATAAACAATTCTATGAAGTTTGGGATCTTTTTATCAATGGTTAGATAAAACAATATAATAATAGAATATATATATATATTGGTTTTGATAATATTTTTAGAATATTATATTAAGATAGATTTGGTATGATTTTACGATTTGTTATAAATTAACTAAATTATAGTTATCTCGCTTAAGCATGAATTAGTTAAATTATAGTCAAATGATTGTTTAATAAGGATATTAGGATATATAATTGTTGATTGATAATATGAGTTATTATGTAACATAATTATTATGATGACTATGAAATAGATGCACAAAAAGGAGTGATAAACCAACCGATACACTGTCTGTAAATTTATGAAGAATGATGATGTTTTTATGTTATGTTTTATGTTTTATGTGTTTTTATTTGTTGTTAAAATCAATAAAACTTTAAAAAAAAAAAAAAAAAAAAGATTCCAAATGGCTTTTCTGTCAATTTATCCACAATATCTAATGTAGAAGAAAGGCTTCAAGTTTCATTAATGTTTTCATTTTAAGTATTTTCTGTATAATCCTACTTATCCAATATGATTTAAAAGTGTTTACAAGAGTACTACATGTTGTAAAAGGTAGCTGGAGTTTGAGCCTTTGTCACTTTTCTTGTTGACAACTGCAATGTCTTCTACATAGGTTGGTGAATTAGTGTGGTGACTCCATTTTTATTAATATCACCTGTTACTTCTTGTTTTTGGCTTTGTTTTTACAGCTCTTAATGATTTTTAACAAAAATGATGGTAATTATTTATTTCATCTTTGCTACATACCGCCAGAGTCATGTGTTTTGTGAGATGGGCAGATATATAAATTGGATAAATAAATAATAGCAGTAGCACTTAAACTTATATACCGCTTCACAGTGCTTCACAGCCCTCTCTAAGCGGTTTACAGAGTCAGCATTTTGCCCGCAACAATCTGGGTCTTACCAACCTCGGAAGGATGGAAGGCTGAGTCAACCTTGAGCCTGGTGAGATTCAATCTGCCAAATTGCAGACAGCCAGCAGTCAGCAAAAGTAGCCTGCAGTACTGCATTCTAACCACTGCACCATCATGGCTCATGAATTGCTCTTAAAGAGCATTTGAAAGCTGCAGTTGGCTAATATGGGCAGTTCTGGGTGCACGTTGATACGTCCATGCAATGCTACCACTTTATAAGCTGTACTAGCTCCCAGTAGGTTCCCAGGTGCAATTCACATGATAGGGATAAACATAATATGGCACAGGGCCAGGCTACTTGCAGAACTGCCTATCCATCTCCCCAGATGGGCAAAATCCAGTTCCCTTTTGTGAAACAGCACCATCTCTTGGGACCCAAGAAGCCTGCCTTCTCCATCCCTGGGCCTGCCCTGTAGAACAGAATTGTCTAGGGATCTGAATAATTCCATCCCTGTTAGCTTTCTCTGTATGGCTAGTATATCATTTTATATGAGCTTGCCTGTGAATGACTCTATTAAAATTTAACATTCCAATGAGAAATAGTAAGAAGAACTTATCTTCTACAGCATTCTGATCAAATACTTGGCATTTCAAAGAAAGACACTTAAGTTAGACTGATATAAAGGTATATCGAAGAACTTTTTTTTGTAATGGGAATGGCTGAAGGAGAAAGAGTGCTCCGATGGGCAGTCATGAGAAGTTTGGAGAGTTTAGCAGAATTTGTGATCAGCTTTGTGACGAGACTTCCGGCTCCCACTCAGCCTAGTATTTAGTCTTTTACTAGATTGTTTGTCACTGGTTGCTGTAGAATAACAATTAGTTTTTATCAGGATGTCACTGTTGATTTAAAAAGATGGTGGATCCAGGAGGACGGTGAGATAGTTGCCTTTTCCACTGTGCAGTATTGTAATATTTTATTTTTGGAATAAAGCCTTTCTTCACCATAAACTCCAATCACTTAATATTCACCTCAGATTTCTTCACACAATAGACAGCCATCCTGGAGAGATATAGTCCCAGCAGCTGATGACATATTACATCCTCTTTTTTACTTTTTAACAAACCAAAATTGCAACTCTGTTGCTATAGCTGTTGGGGAGAAAATCTGTTGACAAACTTCATCATCAGTGTCTTAATTTCACCTCCACAAGATCAAGAGGCTGACTTCCTTCTTTATGGGATGCTGAATGAAGATTAGGACTAAAAGGTTAGGGGGAAGAGGAGAATTGCTTCTTTAAAATACAGAGGGAACAGCTGGACTTTTAATTCTCCCTGTAAAAAGCAAGTACATCTTAAATGTAAGAGATACTTCATTAACATGAAAACGCTGCCTCTGTTCTCTGTGATGGGACAGCATTGCAAAGCGCATGGATTTGAGCACACTCTGCTGGCAGCAGAAGACAGAAGAAGTGATGGTCATACACAGTGACATTGAAGCAGACACAAAGAGCCTCATTTCCTCTCTGATAGAGGAGTATCATTCATTGAATAAAATAGCATGCTATTTCCGAATAATCTTTCAAAATAATCAGATTACCCAAGACGATAATCAGGCCAGAGATGATGAAAGAGACAGGATTTTATTTGTGGCATGGTTTAGGACAGACAGGCAATTTGGCCTTTTGAAAAGAGGAGGCCAAACTGGAAGTGGGGGGGAAAAAACAGGATACAGAAGAGATGTGGATGCAGATGACGTTACCTCTACTACTTATCCATACCTGGTCTAGCTGTTAGAGAGAGAGAGAGAGGGAGGGAGGGAAGGGGGGGGAGAGAACATGCATTTTGGTGTTGGAAGAAATATCCTTCTGGGTTTAGTTCCAACTGGAGAAGAAAAACACTGGAAACATGGTGACTGCTTGGAAAGATGGTTTAATGGTGGACAGAATCACATGTCTTGGGTGAAGAAAGAAGGGAAGAGATGCTGAGAGTCCCTTGGTTTTATACCCTCTGTTGGGATTTGAATTGGAGCTTGTATTCTGATTGGTTGTCAGACTCCCATGGGGCCATGCAGGGGCAACTTTGTAGGCTGTCCTGAGTCCCAGGCTTGGTTGAGCCTTGCTGGATGATGATGTAATGAAAGGGCTTTGGGCAATTCCTATTATAGCTCTACCTGGACTAGATCTTTGTTATGTGAAATAGTCTGGCCTAGGCCAGAGTAATGGTCCATTAGCAAAGGTTGGGGGGCTGAGTTTCTGTCTCTCTGAGTTTCTACTTTTCTTTTTAGGGGAAATATTCTGCCTTTTTAGTATATCCTAAAATATTTCATTTTCCGAAGAAAGGGGTGGGTTTAACTTCCAACATTGGTATAGTGTGAAGACAAGAAAAATGGCATAGTTCTGCTCAACCTCTTTCAAGTGAGAAAAGCAATATATTGAATTTGTGAGCTTCCTGGAAGCATCAAGCTTCCTACTGCTGAAAGAGTATATAGGGCTAGATGGAGTGCTAATCTCTTCTTGGAAAGCTCTTGTTTAAAAAAATGTCCTCTTTTACTTGATAATGTAATAACTTATTTACCTGATAATCGGATAACTTTGACCTTTCCTTCAGGAAACTAGACCTTATTTTGGGCTTGTCTTTAGGGAGGAAAGAAAGGTGTGATGGCTCAGTGGTTAAGGACACTGAGCTTGTCAGCTGGTAAAGCTGGGTTCAAGATCTGAGCGCTGCATGATGGGATGAGCTCCCGTCCTTGCCCCAGCTCCTGCCCACCTAGCAGTTGAAAAGCATGAAAATGCAAATAGAGAAATAGGTACCCTTCGGTAGGAAGGCAACACAATTCTGTGCACCTCGTTGTATAGTTGTGCTGACCAGGTTACTGGCTTTGGACAGTGCTGGCTCCCTCGGCTGAGAAATGGAGTTAAACCAGTGGTGGGATTCAAACATTGTTGCCACCGGTTCGGTGGACGTGGCTTGGTGGGGGCGCTTTGTGCACACACTTTGCGTGCATGGGTGCACCAAATGAGACATTTGTGCAGGCACAGAGGCATTCTAACTCACCTCCTGCAAGCCTGCACGATCCCGGTCGCTTCAGCAGCTGCCGCATGGTGCTATTCTGTGTCGTGCAAAGCAGCTGTGCTTCAAATTCAGCAGGTAAAAGTGAGTACGGCAGAGTGGCGGAGAGAACTGATTCAGTCTCCGCTCGCCAGAACTGGGCAGAACCGGTCAAATACCACCACTGCATTAAACACTGCCCCCTAGAGTTCGACATGACTGCACCTGGGAAACCTTTACCTTTACCTAAAGGGGGCTTTTCAAGCTTACTAGTATCACCGCCTTGCAAAGCCCAGATTTGGTATTATATTATCCTTCAACTCAAGATTAGGGTGATTGAAGCTCCTGCTTGATGCATGATCTTTGCTTTCGATGTTTATCACATTTCATCTGGTCAGATCTGTTTGCCATGTATGTGGATGGTTTTTATATTGTGAACCACTCAGAGTCTAGATTTGGTTAGCACCTTAACTGAACAAACAAACTTAAGCAATGCTTCCCAAATGTTTTCCTTCATTACCCCAAACCAGTTATTTAAATGACCCAGTTTAGTTTAATTTAGTTTAGTTTAGTGTCATTGCACCTCGTACAACAAAATTAAATGCAATCTTCAGTTGTGATTGGTTATTAGTTTGTGTGTTGTTACCCAAAGACAAACCACTTTTTATCAAAGTTTGAGTAATCTGTCTAGGTTTGGGAAGCACTGAATTAAGAATGGAAGATTTTTCAGTTATGCAATACAAAGTCAAGAGGTTGGTAAAAAAAATACTTGTATGCTGGTTAATGGAAAACAAAGGCAGATATCCACAGGAATGATAACTGGTTTTAGAATAGCAGATGTGATTGGGCAAGCAAAGCCCCGCCCCTTTTCACCTATGGCAATAGGTGTGCTATGTATTAAAAAGGGATGGGATTTTGATCACCCAATTACACTCATTGCTATCAGATGATCTTGTTCTTTTCTACTTGTCAGCAGTGAAAAAAGTGATGGAACCCTTTTGTTAAACTGATAGATTAAGGCACAGAATATTTTGTTGATAAACTTGCTACTTGAAACGTGCACTATGGAAATGAATATTGGGGCCAATTTAACATCACATTATCCAGATGAGTTTATTCATCTACTTGGAGAATAATCTCAACACCAACACCATCTTTGGATAGCCAGCTACCCTCAGGGCAACATTTTCCAATCCTGAATTACACCAAGTCAACTTTTACATTTGTCAATTCATTGACTTAAACCCATATTCTTTTCTCTCCTAAACCCTGCCTCCTCTACCTCCTCCTCCTCCTCCTCTTCTATGAATGTTTTTATGCTGCTTGATGCATTTACATGCACTGGGTTTTCTTTAATTGTTGTTCTATTCATCTTTGAAAAAGTAAAAGAGAGATAAATAATATACACATAAATATTTACCCCCTATCTTAAGTGTGGCTGATGGTAGCTCTGTTGCAGTTAAGATAAAATATAAAATCTGTCCCAATTTGCTAAAATTGTAATTCCTGCCTCAGATGTTTCATTATTTTAAATTTATCTCTAATCTGTTCTAACATAGTGACAGAAGAAGAAGTCTTGTTATTCCACATCTCTGTGCGTCACATATTGATGTTGCTTAGTTTCTTGACAATGTGCTTTAATTACTGTTCAACAAAAATAAAAGGGGGAAAATGTTACGCTCATTTTCAGATGCTTAAATCATCTTTCACTGCTTGGGTTTTTTTTTTTGCTGTGGCTGCTCTGTCCCGCCTTCTGTTCATTTCCTCCCTTAGAAATAGGTATCTAAGGTAAATCTTGCAAGAGTTCCTGTGTACTGGATGTATCTTGCCTAGTTCAAAAAGGCTCATCCATACTGACTGGCAGAGTTGGTGTTCTGCTTTGACCAGCAATTCAGATGGAAGAAAGAAACTTCCTTTCATTGAACCCACAGTCAGGCAGAGTTCTTTGGTTTGAAGAACTGCAGTTCTTGACTCTGAAAATCTTTTTCAGGAAGTCTTAGAGTATAAATTAAACATTTTGTGGCAGAATTTAAGAAAGAAGAGAACAAGCAAACCAAACTCAAACACAGAGTGTAGGCCAGGTTCTAAATGGAAGGGTTGTAAGATCAGAGAACATAGAAACTACTCATATCTACCAATAGAATAGAATATTTATAGTTCAGAGATGAACTAGGGAGTCCTTGGGGCTTTTTATATATATTTGTTTTCTTAAGTTTTCGTGGGTATCTATATGTATTCAACTTTGTTCGGGTATTTTCCCACGTCATTATAGTTGTGCTTTTAAAGTTGTAGCGACGTTTCAGCAGAATCTCATCTACCATCATCAGGCTTGTGTATTGTGTTCGTCTGTGAGTCAGTCTTTCACAGCCCTTTCTGTTTTAAATTTGGTGCTAGCCTACTACTGTGTTAGAATAGTTTTTTCTTTATCCTGATTGGTTGGGAGTCTTGGTCTGTGTTTATTGGTCTTGGAGTTTGCTGTGTTCTGCTTGATTGGTGTTTCTAATAACTTCTGTCTGTTTTGTAGCGTTTTTTGATTGGCTGGCAACATTGTGTTTCCTGTATTGGAGGCTTTTAGTGCGGCTTGGCTTCGGGTAAAAGGACAGCTATCATTTATTAGGAAGCTAGGTTTCATCTGGGTGCCTGGTGTTTGAGCTGGAGGTATCAGATGGGGTCTGTTTGTGCCCAGGTGTTTGCTTGGCTTGTGGTGTGGAGATTTTTTTGTTTGAGAGTGCAGGCTTCCAGATAATTGACAGTCTGGTGGAGTCATCTATTCATGCTTTCTGGTCTTTTTTCAATCTCTATGGCTTCTCTGATAATTCTGTAGCTGGGGTTTTCTATAGCGGCTAGGGTTTGGGTGCCATTGAAGTTGATGCTATGACCTGTGGCTTTAATGTGTTGGACTAGTGAGGAAGTGTGTTCCAGCTTTTTTACTGCATTTTTGTGTTCATCCAGGCGGGTACTTATTCTTCTATTGGTCTGTCCAATGTATGTGGCAGGGCATGATGCACAGGGGACTTCATATATGCCTTGGTTTTCCAGGTCAATTTTATCTTTGGGGTTTCTTAGGATGGCTGCTATTTTTCTGTCTGTTTTGAAGGCAGTCTTGATGTGATGCCTGTGTAGTATCTTACTGATTTTGTCTGTAGTACCTCTTATGTAGGGCAGGACAGCTGTTCCATAGGTCTGTTCATCTTCTAGGTCTCCATTATGTCTCAGTGTGTTTTTGTGGATCAGGCCTGTGATTTTGCTTTTGTGGAAGCCGTTGGCTATCAGTACTTTAGTCAGGGTGCATAGTTCAGTCTTTATGTGTGTCTTGTCTGCCAGGCGTTTGGTTCTGGCAATTAATGTTTTGGCCACAGAGTTTATCTGTGCTTGGTGGTGGTGGGATTGGGTGTTGAGGTAGTGGTTGGTGTGTGATACATTTTTCTTCTATAAAAATAAAGAACTCAGTATCTATATGAACGGTATGTTGTCTGAGTACAATTAGTTTTGAATAACAAAAAGACGATAAGCATAATGGCAATCATAATATATCACATAGTAATAGTAGCATTAGTATTAGCTTATCTATACTAGAAAACTTTCCTTATATAATTAATCATTCTCTTAATCTTTTTAGTTTCTAATCTCTGTCTCTTTTTGTTAACCATTGCTAAAACAGGTCCCATGTTAAAAAGTATTCTGTTTTTTTCCTTCTCCTTTATTTTTAGTGTTACTCTGTCCATCTCTATGAATTCTAATATTTTTAATACACTTACATCTCTTCATTTTTCCACTGCTGTGCAAAAACAATTCTTGCTGCTGTTAACACATGTAAAATTAGGTATGTATTCCCTTTATTATACTGTTCTGGTAAAATACTCAGCAAAAATATTTCTGTTTTAAAGTCAATATGTTGCTTTATCATTTTTTCTAACCATGTACCGTATATGCCGAGTATAAGCCAAGTTTTTCAGCCCATTTTTTGTGCTGAAAAAACCCCCCTCGGCTTATACTCGAGTCAGATTCCCCTCTGAAAAAAAAATGGTGTGGAGCTCCGGAGCTGGGCAGGCGCTTCCCTGCTTCCGTGTTTCCTTTGCAACTTTTAAGCATGGGGGTAATCGGAAGCAGAAAAGTTCTTGCATGAGGATATATTGTTTTTTCTTTTTTTAATTGTTTTTAGGGGGGGGAAGACCCACCGCCATGTGAGAATGCTCAGACACGAAATCTATCCGCCCGAAAATAAGTGTGTGTGTGTGGGGGGCGATTTTTAACAGAGGGAAGATGTAGGGAGAAGGCAAAAGCAACGGAAGATCCTTCTGGGGAAACTGAGGGGGAGACTCACCCTTGGTCCAGATGAGCCCCCTTCCCCGCCCGTAAGGAAGCAGAGGCAGCCAGCAAGGGCAGGCAAGCCCCACTTCACGGACTCCGTCCGTCCTCGCTCCCACCCACCCACCCACCCAAAGCCACGAAGTCCCCCAATCGCGCAGCCCAGAATCGCCCTCCCCTCGGGGCAGCAACGACGCCCGGTGTTTCCCGAGACAAGAAGCTTCGCCATGCAATGAAAGCGCCCTGGCTCTAGGCTCTAGGCTCATAAAACAACGCGAGCCGAGGTCGCTTCGGCTCCGCTCAGCTTCGCTTTCCTCAGCCCCAGCTGCTTTCAGTCCGCTCGGGAGGAGGGGAGGAGGTGGTGGCGGCTGCTCGCGTTGTTTTCTGAGCTCTAGGCTCATAAAACAATGCGAGCCGAGGTCGCTCGGCTCCGCTCAGCTTGTTTCCTCAGCCCCAGCTGCTTTCAGTCCGCCGGGAGGAGGGGGAGGAGGTGGTGGCGGCTGCTCAGCAGTTTTCTGAGTTTAGGCTCATAAACAACATGAGCCGAGTCGCCTGCTCCACTCAGCTTCATTTCCTCCTCCTCCTCCCGAGCGGACTGAAAGCAGCTGGGGCTGAGGAAATGAAGCTGAGCGGAGCGAAGCGACCTCGGCTCACGTTGTTTTATGAGCCTAGAGCCTAGAGCCAGGGCGCTTTCATTGCACGGTGGAGCTTCTTGTCTCGGGAAACACCGGGCGTCGTTGCTGCCCTGAGGGAGGGCGATTCTGGGCTACGCGATTGGGGGGACTTCGTGGCTTTGGGTGGGTGGGTGGGTGGGAGCCAGGACATTGACTTTAAGCGCTGCCGACCAAGTGTTTCACAAATACCAGTGGGACCTCCGTCCACCACCACCCCTCCCTCTTTGCCTCCTTCCTTCTGATCAATCAGGTTTTCCCAGTATTTGCTCACAGCTGCGTGCTAGGCGTTGAACGTGGGATTTCTGATTCCCCTTACACGCGCGTGGATATGCCGCGGGCGTTTTCTTCCGCCCACGGGCAGAGAACACTGACTTTCATGATAGTGAGATCATTTCCCAAATTAATTGATTCACTAACCCAAAAGAAGAAGATGTTGATGACAGTGGGAGGCAGGGGTCACTCTCCCTTGCACGAAAGCAAGAGCCGTTCTTATGATCTCTCTTCTCTCGTAATACAGTCAAGCCCTTTCCAGCATGCGCGATCTGCCCCGCCGCTTTGCACCTTGCAAATGCAAAACCCCGGATTTTGCATTTGCAAGGTACAAAGCTGCAGCGGCAGATCGCGCGTGCTGGAAAGAGCTTGACTGTATTACGGGGAGAGAGAGAGAGAGATCATAAGAACGGCTCTTGCTTTTTTCTTGCAAGGGAGAGAGTGACTCCTGCCTCCCACTGTCATCATCATCTTCTTTTGGGTTAGTGAATCAATTAAACCTTTCATGATAGTGATATCGTTTCCCAAATTTCCCTTAAATCAGGGAAGAAATCACAAAAAACCTTTGGACTGAGAATAAGCCTGTTCCTACGATGCCATTTTTGTTCACTGCAGTGTGAAAAGTGTGAAAAAACACACTTCTTTTTCTTCATCTTCTTGTTCCCTATTTACTGGTCTCTTTCAAAGAGGAAATTGTGAACATCAAACTTATTCTCAACTGTCCTAGTGAAAGTTTTTATTGGTATCTATTTTTATTTTTGAAATTTACCAGTAGCTGCTGCATTTCCCACCCTCGGCTTATACTCGAGTCAATAAGTTTTCCCAGTTTTTTGTGGTAAAATTAGGTGCCTCGGCTTATATTCGGGTCGACTTATACTCGAGTATATACGGTATGTATTTTGGTCCAATATTTGTTTGGCAGTTCCTTAATTGGGGCTTTGTTTGCTTCTGGAATGTTAATTTTGGTGTTAATCTCTGCCCATCTGAATGTTGAGTGCTGGTGAGGAAGCCGTTACAACATAAAATAAGAGCAAATCCCACTCCTACTAGCACTGGTGATGTTACCTAGTTTGGCAATGAAACGTTTGCAAGAAAACAACTAAGCTCAGAAAACACTCCACTACTCACATCTGCCTAAATGGATAGTGACCTTTCTATTGCTAAATTGTTAAATATAAACTATACGCATGAGAAGACCTCAGAATTGCTGGCATGAGTCCTGTTTCTGCCTTCAACTAGAATTCACATCAGTGGTAGCTCAAGATGTGTTGCCTAAATCAAAGTTCTTCATTTTTGTGTTCCTAGGAATTACTTAGGAATATGTCTTTATGGACATTGAGCTAATGCTATTCCAAGGAAGCTCCTTGCACTGCCTCCTGTCAAGAGTATTTTGCAATGACAGCTTCACAAACTGGAGCAAAAACACTGTGTCCTTGAAAAACAGAGAAGTGGCAATCACAACCCCACCTGCACTATTGGTCAAAAAAGGATTGAAACCTTCATTTACACAATCTTTGTGTGAAGAAAATTCTCTGATCTATATATTCCTTCCTATCTTTTTTGTCTTTTCCTTCCTAGGTGCAACATCCTTCTCATGCGTTTAGTGAAATTCGTGTACAACTCCAACTGGTGGTCCCAAATATGGCCTTTTTTTTCACACACAGCTTCAAACAGGGACATCCATAAGGGGTGGGAGAGAGCTGTGAAAAAACGTCAGGATGAAAACTGTGACTGAAATCAAAGGCTTGATGCTTTCCTTGCATGTATTGTGCATACATTAAAAAAAGAAAAAGGGCTTCAGTCAAGCAGTGGTGTCACTACCTTGACTTTTTATCTAACTTAATATAACTGTATCAAAGTTCTAAAGAAGCAAGAGAAAAACTAATAAGAAGTGACATTTAGAATAAAGAGAGGAGAGAGAAAAAGACAAAAGTATACAATAGAAAAAAATGTAAAGAAGTAACTTCTGATTTTCTTTTATGGCAACTGTAAGTATAAATGTATATCTCTTACTCTAAGGTTACAGAATTACTTATGTATCTGATATTAATACAGTTGAGAAAGTCCAGTAATATTTCACAAGAAGAGTTCTTTACTCCTCTACTCGTTGCAAAATACCTTATGCCACCAGACTTGAAATGCTAGACCTAGAAAACTTGGAACTATGCCGTCTTCAGTCTGATCTAAGTATGGTATATAAAGTCATACATTACAATGTCCTACCTGTCAATGAATACTTCAGCTTCAACCATAACAACACAAGAGCAAACAATAGATACAAACTCAAGGTTAATCGTACCAAACTTGATTGCAGGAAATATGACCTCAGCAACAAAGTGGTCAATGTCTGGAATACTCTACCTCAGTGAACCCCAACCTTTTTGACACCGCAGCCCGGTACGCATCAGTGGAATCGCCGCCATCTTTTTGATGAAAAGTGCTTCCAGTGACCTCACGGAAGCATGTTTTCATCAAAAGATAAGCGGCGCCAGCTTCGTGAGCTTTTCCAGGTAGAAATGGCTTTCTACCCGGAAAAGCTCATCGAAGGCTAAGCGCCGCCATCTTCTTTTGATGGCGTGCTTCGGTGAGCTTTCTACCCGGAAAAGCTCACCGGAAGCACTTTTTCATGAAAAAGATGGCGGCACCCAGCAAGCCAGCGGCCCGGTAGGAGTTGTTCCGCGGACCGGTGGTTGGGGACCCCTGCTCTACCTGACTCTGTGGTTTCTTCCCCAAACCCCAAAAACTTTAACTTTAGACTGTCTACTATTGACCTCACCCCTTTCCTAAGAGGTCTGTAGGGGGCATGCATAAGTGCACCAACGTGCCTACCGTCCCTGTCCTATTGTTTCTTTTATTTTTCTTATATGTATCCTTGTATTCATATCTATGTTTTTACTTATACTTATTATCTTGTAAGCAATTGTCAAAGCAAATAAAATAAAATAAATAAATAAACATATCTGAAGGGTTAACGACTTAGATGAGGGAATAGAAGGGCAACTTACCAAATTTGCAGGAGATACTAAGCTGGTAGGAATAGCTAACACCCATGAAGATAGGCTCAAGATCCAGATGGATCTTGACAGACTAGAACACTGGGCCATATCTAACAAAATGAAATTCAATGTACAGAAAGTCCTACACTTAGGCAAGAAAAACCAAAAGTACACATATAGACTGGGTGAAACCAGGCTCAATAGCAGTAACTGTGAGAGGGATCTTGGAGTCTTAATGGACAACCAGCTAAATATGAGCCAGCAGTGTGCAGCAGCCACCAAAAAAGCTAATACAATCCTAAATTGTATTAACAGAGGGATACAATCAAGATCAAGGGAAGTACTAATACCACTCTATAAAGCCTTAGTAAGAGTACTGCATCCAGTTTTGTTCACCACATTATAAAAAAGATGTTGAGACTCTAGAAAAAGTACAGAGAAGAGCAACCAGGATGATTAGGGTACTGGAGACTAAAACATACAATGAACGGTTGCAGGAACTGGGCTTGGCTAGTCTAGTAAAGAGAAGGACCAGGGGAGACATGATAGTGGTCTTCCAATATTTGAGGGGCTGTCACAGGGAGGAAGGGATCAAGCTATTTTCTAAAGCGCCTGTAGGCCAGACAAGGAATAATGGAGGGAAACTGAAGAAGGAGAGATTTAACCTGGAAATAAGGAGAAACTTTCTGACAGTGAGAACAATCAACCAATGGAACAGCTTGCCCTCGGAAGTTGTGGGAGCGCCATCAGTTGAGACTTTCAAGACTGCCATTTGTCAGAAATGGTGTAGGGTCTCCCGCCTGGGTGGGGGGTTGGACTAGATGACCTACCAGGTCTCTTCCAACTCTGATTATCTGTTAAATCTGTTGGGTTGGGGAATTATAAAACAACAGAGTCAAAAATGACCTTGTGTCAATTTCAACCAACAAGAACCACTCATGAATAACCTCAAAGGGAACTTTATTTTTAATTCCCTATGTTACAAGAATCTCACCAGTGTGACTGCATTCCCTTGAGACCAGTCAGATAAAGCTGCAAGGGTTCTGGGGTAGGTTATGCCTCTGCCACTTTTTGCAATGCAAAGACTCTAAACTTGGCATGCTCTTTAACACCTCCCTGTAGTCCAGCTGGAAATTCCATCACACCTTGGTCATATAGCAAACCTTGTCCTGAACAGTGAGCTAAAGTAGACAACCATTGAGATTCTGCCCAAGGCAGTGATTCTATGTGTCTGTCATAAAAGCTGAGATTGAATCCAAGCAAGACAAGAGGAACATTTATCTAGAAGTCACTAAAGCCATTGAGCTTTACTTGCTCTATGTGTACGTGGAGGCACCATATTTGAAAGAACAGAACTATAACTTGAGGGTCTCTTGTAGACATATGTTTACTGCTAGATAGACAGATGGTAGAGGGAATTTTGCTTAATTTTGTGTACCAATTGTCCATTGCTAATATTGCTGTCCCTGCTGATGTTTAAAAAGGCAAAGTGTAAGTTGCTACTACTGTTTCCTCCTCCTATGATCATGATATTGCTGATGAGGATTAATAGGGTTGTTGAACTAGGTTACATCTGTGTGGTTTTTAAGCTATGGATTTTCGTTGTAAACCCTAGAGTATCCAAGTAGCAGTGTAAAAACAGAGTAAATAAATAAGTAATCAAATTAATCCATCAACAGAACCTTCTGACCTGCTTTTTTTTTGTCCCTAGTATCTTGCAATCTTGGGGTTTAACTGCCTTGGTTTCTGATTGGCTGCTTTTGTATTTCAGTCTGTGCCAACTGAATTGATTCAGCTTCATCAGGATGCAGAAGGAGACATTTTACTCTTAATAAATCTTGTTTGTTATGATGAACTTGTTAAGAATGCCAGCCCGTCAGGACTCAAAATACATAAGGGAATTATGAGGAAGCTAATTGTGAACTTTGGCAGCATTACTAGGCTGCACACTTGCTATTTGGGATATAGGCCTCCTGGCAAATATGAAGCAGATTGATCTGGTTTTGTTCCAGAGGGAAGGATTAGAATCAGGGAATATCAGAAAAGCAGATTGCAGATACAATCCAGGACATGTTTGTTTTTATTTATGTTTTCTTATCCCATCTTATTTATTATTTGTATAAATGGTTTAAGGCGGTCAACATCTTCATCCTCTATTTCCCCACAACAACAACCCTGGCAAGTGAGTTTGGCTGAGATAGAATGACTCGTCCAAAGATACCCAACCAGCTTAGGGAAAGAGCATGTGATGTATGGGAAGAGCACACTGAGTAAGAAGGTGGGATTAAACATGTCATTAGAATGCCATTGCATTCTACAAGAGACCTCATTCTGTAGTAGTCTGTGAAAAGCTTAGGCAGTTGACTAGATTAATGTCAGGTGCAAATAACCAGAATCAGAGGTGGTATTCAGCAAGTTCTGACAAGTTCTGGAGAACCGGTAGCGGAAATTTTGAGTAGTTCGGAGAACCAGCAAATAACCTGCCACTGACTGGCCCCGCTCCCATCTCTTCTGTGAGGCCCAACTGATTGGCTTTTGTTGCCCTGCACAGGAGAACAGAGCTGGAAAGCAGGTTAGTGGGATGGGGAGGGAATGGGGATTTTGCAGTATTCTCCCCCTGCCACGACCATCAAGCCACACCCACAGAACCAGTAGTAAAAAAAATTGAATCCCACCACTGACCAGAAGCATTCATCGAATTCAAACTACAGAAGAGTTTATTATTGCTACTTCTGTTCAAGAATCTAGTCAACTAACAGCTGCTAGTGGACTGTTGGTTGGCACTAGATAAGGGTCAACAAATTCATAGGAGGCTGGCATTGTAGCAATATAAGGACTCCAAACTGACAAAACATTTAACCTCACTTTCCAGTTTAGCCTGTTATTCTCTTTCTTTCAGGCCTTTCAGGCCTGGTCATTGGCCCAAAGACTCCCATCTGACTTTCATGATTATGATGGAACTAGACTCCATAGTCTCCTAGTTTCTAGTCCGGTCCATTAAAAACACTAGATCAAGCTGGTTCTAGTGTTCTTTTCTAATGTTAGTCTAGGCTCATTTGTTAGTGGTCAAGGTCTGAAATTAACTATTTGAATTGAGAATGAGAGCCACAGATAGCAGAACAACAAGGCAAAGAATATTATTTTTGAGTCCAGGAGGTATTTAGGAAGTTTTCTTTGAAGTTCTCCAATAAGGACATGTTGTTTTCTAGGGCTTATGGTTTCTATTTATCAGCTGCAGTAAGCTCAAGAAGTATGTTATTCATTTTTAGTAATGATCAGAGGAGCTCTTAGTGTTTCAGAGAAAGAGGCTTGAGAACTACATGAAACTTTGGAGTTAGGCTGTCCATTCCTGAAAACTTTTGTAAGATAACTTTGCAGTGATACAAGCAGGTGTGGGATTCAAAATTTTTAACAACCGGTTCTGTGGGCATGGCTTGAGTGGTAGGCATGGCTTGGGTGGTGGGTGTGGCTTGGTGGTCATATTATTGGCTGGGTGTGGCCAACTCAACATCACTCACATCGAGGCATGCATCTCCTCACATGGCCTCTCATGACTGTGGGGATGCTGCAACAGTCATAAGTGTGAAAAATGGTCATAAGTCACTTTTTTCAGTGCCATTGTAACTTTAAATGCAAAGTTCCAGCAAAGGAGGGAAGAAAAACTCCAGAGAAGTTCCTGAGACAGGAAGTCTAGTCCTGCCAAGAATGTAATAAGGGATAACGTAGAGGCAGTTTCTGTAAGCAACACCAGAATGTTTCCTTCCTGCCTTCCTTACAGGATTAGGCCAGTAATTTCTACTAACAACCGGTTCTCCAAACTGCTTAGAATGTTAACAACCGGTTCTAGAGAATAGGTGCAAACCTGTAGAATCCCATCCCTGGATACAAGCCACATGACACAAAAATATGTATATTAGGTAATACTACATGGAAAAGTGCATCACATTCGCTAAAATATTTTGCAAAAAGATCTTTGTTAATTAGATATGTATGCAGAAATGTATTTATTTGTTTTTTATCCCACCTTTATTACTTTGTAAGTAACTTAAGGTGGTAAATATACATAATACTCTTTCCTCCTTCTATTTTCCCCACAACTCTATGAGGTGGGATGGGCTAAGAGAGAGAGTGACTGGCCCAAAATTTATAACTGTTTCCCGCAGCCATTCAAAATACGACAGGAACATTGAAGGAGCAGTTAGGGAAAACAAGAGCTGGCTCTGTTCTTTCAGGAAAAAGGCCACAAAATTGCCTTCATAAAAAGGCTCAAGTCTTGTAATCTTGAAACAAAATTCTCAACTTGTACTTGGATTTTATTTTTTATTTATTTATTTATTTTTGAAACTTGAAACATCCCAAGCAGCCTTTCTCAAGGTCAGGATGGAGCATTTCTTCACTAACATGTTTTGATCAAACCTCAACAAAGCCTTTTGGAACACGTGCATTTTGTTTCAAGCTTGCAACATTTTTAACTTGAAAAGTTTTGCTCATTCCTAATCCACAATCTTGGAAGACTTTGTAGTACTGATACAATCTAGTAACGATAAAGTGAACGACTCCTCCCCCAATTATTCAATATAAATCTGATTCTAAAGAGTTGCTGTAGGGAAGATAGCAATCCAATTTAACTTGCTAAAAAAATCACTAAGAACTAAAGCTAAAAGCTACTAAAGTGAACAAAATCTTAGCTTTCAACTTTTATACTGCACAAAAGGAAATGCTTTATCCATGTTTAGAAATGAGAAAACAAAAATACATGATGGTAAGACAAAGATTAGCCTATGTTCTTTCCAGAAGATGGAGAAAGTGTACTCTATCAATCCTGGAACTGCTCTGATCCATGGCTTATTGCAAAGAGGAGAAAAGGAAACAGCGTACTTTGGTGGTATACCATCTTTGATACAAGAGATGGCAGTAGGAAACTCTAATAGGCTTTCAAAAATCTGTTATTATACTGTACAATAATAAGTAGCATTTCTATAATTCTAGCAGTGTTTATTTCATGACCCAGCCTACCTTGGACAGCTAAGATTTTCATGGTTAGCAATCAGACCAGGGGTGTTATTCAGCAGGTTCTAACCAGTTCTGGAGAACCAGTAGCGGAAATTTTGAGTAGTTCAGAGAACCAGCAAATATCACTTCTGACTGGAGATTTTACAGTATCTTTCCCCTGCCACGCCCACCAAACCATGCCCACAGAACCAGTAGTAAAAAAAATTGAATCCCACCACTGAATCAGACTTCACCTCCCAGCTTCCTAAGAGTGGTGAAAAGAGAATGGCATGCTCATATCCTAGTAAGGTGAAGATGTAATTGAAATAAGAACTATACACTGAAATTTCTCAAAATCCTGAGACTGGGCAGAGAGTGAGTCTTTATATACTGGGCACATAGTGAAAGTCTTTCTAAAGCTTCCAGAGTTTAAGCTTTCAACATAATGCAGCTATAAATCTCTGTCATTTCTGTAGTACCGTGTTTCTCATATAATAAGGCTGGGTCTTATTTTTTTTTTGAGCCCCGAAAAAATGGCTAGGCTATCTTTTCGGGGCTGACTTAATTCCACCCCCTTGCATCTTCGGGCGGGGGGCGACGGCTTGGATGTTGACCTCAGTGTTGGTGGGGCACTTCAACGCAGGCAGCACCATATCCAGGTGTGCAACAAAAGTACTTCCTAACGGCAAGCCCCCCCCCCACCATTCCCCCCCATTTCGCATGTTTTAATATAGGCCTTAATTTGGGGGAGGGGCTTAATTTCATTGCATGCCTATAAAACATGCTGGGACTTCCTATTGGGGGAAGCCGTATTGTTGGAGAAACAGGGTATTTAGATGATAGAGATAAATATATTATTCCTCTGCCATCTTTTGGGAGATTTTTCTAGATTTCTTTTCAAATGGAATTATTGCAGACTGCATCCCTTGAAGAAAGGAATGGAGATTTCACAACACACTATTTGATGTGGTGAAGTACTATCCATTTCATTGTGCATTTCATAGCCTTTTCTTTTCCTAGCCAGCTGCTGACCCAATGACTGACCACTATTCCCTTTGGAATAACTTTTGTAAAGGGATGTTCCATGTAAGGAAAGAAGTTGATTTTGCCTTCTGAGGAAACACAAGACTTAGAACCATCCAGATAGCTCTGGGCACCTGGGCTCATCAATTTGAAGGTTCTAAGTTTACTAGGAAGAACTTGGAAAAGGAACACTTTGGGTGTCAATTCTTAGTTTATATGTTTAGATATCAACTTTTACATTACAGATAATATTGCCTCTATATTGCCTTAGGAAGGACTTTTTTGAATATTGCCAATATTTCACCATTTCCACTTTGCCTCAAAATTACATTCTTGGAGAAAACGCTCTCTCTTTCTTTCAGGCTGTACTAGTCCTTTTCTAAACCCCAAAATTTTTCCTCTTTTTTTTCAAGACAATCATATAGCCGGTAATGCTGGCTCTCTGTCACCATTCTGAGCCTGGCCAGCAAGAGAAGAGACCAGGCTGTGAGATTCAACAGCAAACTTTACTGCTCTTGACTCAGCATGCAGTGAATACAAAATGAAAACTTTTCTAGCCAGCATTACCGGCTTCTGTCGGCCAGCTGGCTATGTGGGCTCAGCATGCTCTGCCCATGCCTGCTACAGGCCTGCTCCAGCAAGCACTCTCCAGACCCAGATTCATGGTTTCTGATCTGGCTGCCTCTGGTTCTTTCTTCCTGACCCTCCACCAGCATGAATTCATCCCAGCACCCAGCACCCAACACCCAACTATTCACCCTTCTCCCCTCCGTGGTTTGTGGCAACTCTGACTGTTGGACATTGAAAAAGACCCTCTAAGACTGTTTAGTTGGACTGGATAAGGTTCTGTATAGTGCCTCAGCCTACCAAAAAGAAGGATTTTTGGGGTGGATGACATGATAACTCTTTTCCAGTATTTGAGAGCCTGTCACAAAGAAAAGGGGATTGACTCATTCTCCAAAGCACCAGATGGCAGGAAAAAAAGGGAATGGATGGAAGCTTGTTAAAGAGAAATCCGACCTAAATTTCTTGTCTTGAGCAGGGAGTTGGATTAGAAGACTTCCAAGGTCCCTTCCAGCCCTACAATTCTATGTTCTATTTTCATTGGTAGATTTGTTCAACCTGGTATGAGAAGAAAGAATAGGTAAGGATGATTTTAGTCAGGAAGAGGAATGCAAGTCACACTGGCTCCATATCCCCTTCCTGGTTGCCACACAGAGCATTTGCTAAAGCCCTTTGTCCCCTTAGATCCATCTGTGTTTGTGTCTGCGTATGTGTATGAAATCCAACTGATTCCAATGGAACTCATTTCCATATAACTGTGCTTAAGATTGTGGCCTCAATCAAAGACCCAAGTGACTGTCCCTTTTGAAATTACACAATAAATTAAAACATCAAATATTCATTGCATAATCTCTGTTTGACATTTCATTCTCATCCATGAATTGCGGTGGGAATACACACTTGGTCATATTATTAATTACCCATCCATTATTTATGTGCTGCTGTATTATTAATAGAAAAGCAATATTTTCTTAAAGTATTCCAACTGATGCAGCAGTGAGAGTCGGAGGAGGTAGAACAAGAAGTCACTGTAAGGTCATGGCCCATAGGCCTTTGGAGGTGGATGGCAAGGCTTCTTATCCAGTGCAGTGATTAGATTCCCTCCCTGCAAACAAGAGTTAAGAAAACAAGACAAGTAGGATTTTTTTACAGAAAATTGTGAAGCCATAAATGCAAGAACGTTTCTATGCAATAGCATTCAGGTATCCTCCTATTTAGATATCAGAGTCCAGAGGTTTGGATCTTGGGCCTCTTCCTCTCATCTTACAAGTCAATGAGTGTGTGAATTCTCCTTTCTCAGCCTTGAAGGTCTGTCTCTTCTGTCCCTTCTTTACAAAACAGCTTTGTCTGGGGTGAGATCAGAAATTCCTGCCTCATCAGCTTCAATCTCTCCTCATGCATATCCCTGCTGGGTGATTTCAGGAGCACCTGTCTTTCCATTCCTCTGCTTGTAGGAGCCTGAGATATGCTGTGTTTTTTCTTCTGTTTCTATTATTTCACCAACCGATACATCTCTATTCCAGTGCCTTTACAGTCCGTGAAACTAAGGAAGGCCCCCTCTGCATGTTTGTCATGCCCACATTCCTTCATAGACTCAACTATCTCATATCTGACCATTTTCTAGTCAGTAGCTCTTCCTCCTGTCTCCCAAGGTCATTCCCATATACCATTACAAATGCAAACTCTCTATTTAAATAATTGGCCAAGATGTTTTCATGGGAGTAAAAAAAAAAAAGTCCCATGGAAACTTCTTCTCAACTATTTTGGTGAAAGGGGATGAAAGGTCAGTGAACATCACTAGGTAACCTTGAGACCAGATTGATATGATACATAAAAACAAAACATGTTTAGTTCTTGAAATTTGAAGTGACATGTTTGAAGACAAACTGGCTTGGGAATTTTCTTGATTGGCAGGCATTAATTTCCCCCCTCTGGGCAACTGTTTCTAAAGTCTTGTTTACCAGGGAAAAATTCTGAAAGAACAAAGAGATTTCAATTTGATCTCAAAGCAAACATTAGCTGAGAATTTGGGAAATTATAGTTCTAAAGAATTAAAAAACTTTGAGATTGAAGGTGGTATACTGTTTCTAATCTGTGGCAAGTGCTGCATATAAATGTTGGGCAGAGGTTGGTTTTGTCAAACCACTTTTTGACATCATTCTCAAATATGCCTTCCTCCCTTCATTAGGATCCAAATACATAGAATATCCTTTGCATTTAATACAAAGGAAGAAGAAAAATGCTACGGCTAGTTAGTTCCTTAGTTCAACTTTTAATAATTCAGGTATTTCCAGGTTCCTAAAATCCTGCTCTGTATATAGCACAGAAGACCATAACTGATCACACTCTTGCCTTGACTGTTTTTAAAATTATATTAAATCAATCTTCCAGAATAAAACATGTGTGTCTATACATCTCATAAACAGCAGTGCATCTGTATTCCTTGTTACCAGCTCAGTAAAATTTAGAGGTCCTCTAGGTATAGGCTAGCTGCTTCCTGTTGGTTGTGTATGAGGCATAAGTTCAATACTTCTGTGCTATATGTACTGATGAATTATCAAATCAAGTGAGATTGAAAGTGTGTGTATGTATTTGTTTCATTTAAGGTAGATTGTTCAGCCTTTTATTTTTTTGAGCCAAAGATCATATTTGTAGTCTATCTGGGTGGGGAGGGAATCATTCCCAATACTGGGTGAAATTAAAGAAAAATAATTTAATTTAATAATTTAATAATATTTAATAAAATACAGGTTGGCCTTGATGAATACTGGATTGAGGAACACATTGGAAATTGTGGGCAATTGAGAAAGCTTTCCTGAAGAAGCTGATGGTGAGGTGTTTCAGAGAATCTTCATGGATGCAGCCACTAGAAGTCAATTTAAGATAAGGATATTTTGGACTTCTGGCTGACATCACAGCACTATTGGATTGGAGGAGCAAGTCTCTGTGCTCCCACACTGAGTTCTTCCTATTGAAGGGCTCTACAAGAGCTAAAGCTACCCTGTAAGGGTGTGAAGAAAAGAGGGGCACCCTGTTGTTTGGGGAGAGCAGCAACACTCCTGCTGGACTCAGGGCTTCTTCCCTCTCCCTCGACGAGTAGAAGAGGCAGACATCATGGCTGCCATGAAGCTGGGACAGTCGAGGCAACAAATAAATGTGCAGGAGCAGTGCAGATGAACAGTGATTGGAGCTGGGTGAGAAGATTCCTTTTTATTTAGACCCTAACCTTAAAGGGAAAAAAAAGAATGAGTAAAATCTAGGAAAAGAGAGTCTTACAACTATTTTTTAAAGTGATGAGCTACCATAGAGAGAAAAATCCTAGACCTGAAAGAAAGGAACTAAGGGGAGAAAAGCTAAAGACCTTTAAAACATAGAAAATTGGACCTTAGGAAATACATAGCGATTCCTACTCTGAACAAAACATTATCAAAATTCATATTGCGAAGATATTCAATGAAATTCTCTTTCTTTAGGAAACCATTCTCCAAGTCTCCTGTAGGTTTCATTGTGTTCAAAGAAAGTCAGGTTTTCCTCTCAAAGACTGGCCACATCCCTAAATCAACAGTTGGTAACTGCAATCCCAAAGCAATATGTTGTTCAGGAATTCATTTCTGCAACCCTTGGAAATACTCTGGCTACAACTTCTGGAAATGTCATCTAGTCATTTTTGACTCTTAAAGACCATATAGATACATTTTCTTTATGATAATCTTTCCCTAATGTATTATTTCAAATCTCCCAAAGTTGTGCTCATCACCACCATGTCCTTGTTGCCAGTCATCCTCATCTTCTCTTTCCTTCTACCTTTCTCAGCATCAGTGCCTTCTCCAGAGAGCTGAGTCTATGAATAATGTGTCTGAAGTAGGATAATTTGAGCCTGGCCATTGGTGCCTCGAGTGAGACCTCTGGGTTTATTCCATCATCTGTTGGTTTGTTTTCTTGGATGTCCATGGTTTTCTCAGGAGTCCTCTCTGATACCAAAGTTCAAAAGCATCAACACACTTCCTATCTTCCTTCTTAAAAATCAGACTTTTGCTTCAATAGAGGGTCACAGGAGATACTATTGTACCAAACTTGATGGCAGGAAATACGACTTCAGCAACAGAATGGTCAATGCCTGGAATACTCTACCTGACTCTGTGGTTTCTTCCCCAAACCCCAAAAACTTTAACCTTAGACTGTCTACTATTGACCTCACCCCTTTCCTAAGAGGTCTGTAGGGGGCGTCACCAACATGCCTACCGTCCCTGTCCTATTGTTTCTTTTTTTTCTTCTTATATGTATCCATTTCATGTATTCATAACCATGTTTATACTTATACCTGTTATCTAATAATTGCTTGACAAAATAAAATAAATAAAAAATAAAAGATGTAGAGTTAGTCTTAAATAAACTTATCCAAGTTTAAAAAAAGAAAAAAAAAAGTTCAAGAGTCAGATCCAAAGCCAGCCTCCACTAGTAAATCTGACTATAGAGGACAACTTTTTTCATATCAGTCAAGATCTACCGTTTTGCTGAAATTGGTTTTATTTTATTTTTTAAGTGTTCTTAAACTTATATGCTACCCATCTATCCAATGTGATTCTGGTTCCTTTAAATAGAAGTAAATATTTGTTGTGGTCTTTCTGAAGGGCTCTTGGTTGCTTCATAAATCTTGGCTGCACATTCTCCCACACCATGCTTGTGATATCTTTTGTTTCCTCTTAAGAAAAGCAGAAAGAGGTTTTGCTGGAAGGAAAAAAAAGAAAAGACATCAAAGGAGAGAAACCTTGTTCTCTGAGCTCTGCAAACTATCCAACACTGCAGATTGTTTCCTGCCTCAGCAAGGAGGGTTATTTTCTTTACAATACATCCATGAATTATAAATAAAGAGAAATGACAGGGTTCTCATTCCTGGAAAATCAAATTGGATTTGTTCCTTTTTTTAAAAAAAAAAATCTCATTGAACTCACTGAAAATTAAGGCAATGTAGCTTATACTGCTGATAGGGAATGACAATTTCATTTTAATGATTATTACAAAGTTTTCATGTGCATAGTACTCTTAAAAGTACACAGAGGGAATTGTGGCCTGAAATCTGAGATATGAGAAAGAGAGAACTGTTTTGAGATAAACATCATGAGATCTGTTCAATATGGATGAATATTCTGGATTAATTTCCTGAAGAAAGCATGTGTGATGTATGTTCTCTAGAACTGAAAACTAACAACATAAATCAAAGGTGTCATGGCAGCATCACATGATGTTTTGTGACTTTCCCCCCTTCACTAAACCTGGAATGTGGGCATGGCCAACATGTGATGCATCTGGCCCACAGGCTGCAAGTTTGACTACCGTGACATAAAGGGTTACATCAGAAAAGAGTAATCTGTAGCTCTTAAAGTCTCATGTTCCTCTGTCTAACTATGAGCCGAAGACACAAGCCTGAAGATGATGAATGAGACTTCATCGAAACGTTGTTTGTGAGTGCAGTCTTCCAAATGATTGACAGTCTGGTGGAATCATCTCTTCTATTCATGCTTTCTGGTCTTTTTTCAATCTCTATGGCTTCTCTGATGATTCTGTGGCTGGGGTTTTCTATAGTGGCTAGGGTTTTGGTGCCATTGAAGTTGATGCTATGACCTGTGGCTTCCATGTGTTGGACTAGTGAGGAAGTGTGTTCCAGCTTTTTGACTGCATTTTTGTGTTCATCCAGGCGGGTACTTATTCTTCTATTGGTCTGTCCAATGTATGTGGCCGGGCATGATATATACATACATACATACATACATACATACATACATACATATACACATACATACATACATACATACACACACATTCGGAAAAATGTATAGTATATTATCATTGGGCCCGTGCAAAGCATCTGAAGGATGTTTTGTTGAATATGTTGGTATCAATAAAATACTTCTCAAAGTGCTCAGGCAACTATATCTATTGGAAGGCTCTGCAAAGCTGCTCTCAGTGCAATCCCATATGATTTCCATAAGATGTATGTACATCTAGCCATTTTGCTGTCAGATCCATGTAAGTATTATCTATGCCTGTGCATGCACATGCAGACAAAAAAAACCCTTGAAACAGCTATGCCCAAGAAATTAAGCAGATGTTGCTCTCTCGTATTTACTCCTTCTGTTCAATCAGATCCAATTCTCAGAGACTGCAGTTGAGACTGAAATCTCAAGTCCTTGCAGTTTTCTTGGCAAGGACTTTCAAAAGTGGTCTGCCATTGTCTCGTTCCTAGGGCATAGAGAAAGGGACTAACCCAAGGTTTCCAAAGCACCAGAAGGCAAGACAAGAAACAATGGATGGAAACTAAATAGGGAGAGAAGCAATTTAGATTGAAGGAGAAATTTTCTAACAGTGATAATAATTAACCAGTGGAACTGCTTGCCTTCAGAAGTTGTGGGTGCTTCATCACTGGAGCAGTGGTGGGGTTCAAAAAAAATTACTACTGGTTTTGTGGGTGTGGCTTAGTGGGCGTGGCTTGGTGGGCGTGGCTTGGTGGGAATGGCAGGGGAAAGATACTGTAAAATCTCCATTCCCTCCCCACTCCTGGGGGAAGGTTACTGCAAAATCCTCATTCCCTCCCCACCCCACTAACCCTCTCTCTTTCTCCTGTGCAGGGCAACAAAGAAGGCAGAGAATAGATGGGGTGGGGCCAGTCAGAGTTGGTATTTGCCAGTTCTCTGAACTACTCAAAATTTCTGCTACCGGTTCTCCAGAATTGGTTAGAAGCTGCTGAACACCACCTCTGCACTGGAGGCTTTTAAGAAGAGATTGGACAGCCATTTGCCTGGAATGGATAGGGTTTTCTGCATGAGCAGGGAGATGGATTAAGACTTCCAAGGTCCTTCCAATTCTGTGAGACTTATTCTGTTAAGGTCACCCAGCTGGCTTTGTGCCTAAGGTGGGACTAGAACTCATAGTCTCCAGGTTTCTAGTCTCATGCCTTAATTATTATACCAAACTGGCTCTCCATTGGTACATGGTTTATAATGTCTTTGATACCAAGCAGAGTTTTGCACTGATGCAGCAAACAAATGAGCCTCCCACCCTCTCTCTCCAAATGAACCTGCTCCCCTTCTAAACAATACTAGTAGAAGAATAGGAGACATTTAAAAAGAGCAGCATTTCTCTAAGCATTCTGATCAGCAATGTTTGCAGAGGTGATCACATTTATTGGATGTCTACTCGTGTCAATACCTGCTGGGTGACCTTGGGCCAGTTGCTTTTTCTCAGCCCTGGGAAGGAAGGAGTGCAAGCCACTTCTGAAAAATCTTCACAAGAAAACTGCAGACACTATCCAGGCACTCTCTAAGATTTGGACACAATTGAATTGGAAGAGAAGAAAACTCTTCTTCCTTTCAATACCTGAGAACCTGTCACGCCACTCACCCTGCCCCCTCCATCTTTGCTCAGGTATGAAAGAAAAGCTACAACAATATTTGAGACTCTACAAAACAGAAAGTCCATCAGGTCTTTGAAAGAACTTTGAATCACTGTTACGTGAATGCCTTGAATCAATGTAAAGTTTTGGTTCAAAACAATATATGTCAAGGAAACGGTCAAATTAAATGTTTAAATGAACTCTATAAAAAAATACTCTGATAGAGTGGGATATATTACTCTACTAATAGTTTCCAAAAGGTAATTGAATTTTCTTGGTGTTTTTTTTTTTCCTTTTCTCGAAAACATTTCACTTCTTATCTAAGAAGCTTCTTCACTGGATGAACTGAAGAATGAGATGAGAAATGAAACATTTTCAAGGAAAACAACCAAGAAAGTCCAGTTGCCTTTTGGAAAAGCACCTTTGGGACAACCATGACCTGCATGATTGAGACTCTCCATAGATACTCAATTAATAAATGCAGTGACCTAAAGGGGATATATATCAATCCATACAATCCTGGTCCACATAGTTAAAAGATAAGATCTTCTTGGAAAGTAAAAACACTTTACCAAAAGAAATCTGACCTTCAGCAATTTTACCCTGCTTGTTTATTTCTTTGTCCCCTCTAGATTACCATGTACTTTGGTAGTGAGGAGTCCACCTCTTCCTGTTGTTTCAGCAGTCTTGGATCAATGCCCATAATATAGATAGAGTGTTGCTTACTCCTGAGTGCTGCTGAACTGTCAAGATAAGGCTGCCTTGAGCCACCAATTCTCAGTGCTAACTGTCCCTGGAAGGGAACACAGAGCTATAAAGAAAGAATGGCAGTGCCTGAACGGCTGCATAAAACAATACAAGCTCACAAGCAAAGAGCTGGAATTACATGAAAGGGCCACTGCTCCAATTGTTCATGATGGGCTTTGAGTTGATGCTGGGACTTGAGGGCTCTGTGTTTGCTTTTCATCACTGCTCGTTGATATCAAGGAAAGGAAAGGAAAAGAAAAGAAGGGAAGGGAAGGGAAGGGAAAAGAGGGAAGAGGGAAGGACCATGATTTAGGAAACTGATCCAAATATTTCTTCATTGGTTGCCTTGAATGCACCCATTGTGACATGGTTTACCATGTCTTGTCAGCAGCCATTTCCCCTATCTTTCTGGAAGCCAACACAACACAGTTAGTTACAGCTTTTCAGTTGCACACAGCAGTGGTGATTATGGATATGAAGCCTTGCAGCTGCTGCCTTCCAGAAATGGAGCTGTCTGAGAAGGCCTCCAATAATTTTCTGCTTCATTGCTGGTACTCCCTAGCTGAATGCACAGTAATACGTTAACAAGGGTGGGTGAGATAGCAGCTGCAAGACATGGGGAGAGAAAATGGGGATATTATTTGTAATAAGTTCAAGCAGATCTTAAGGTAAGTTTTGCTTTGCCTATTTCTAAATTGCTCCCTCTGGCTTCCCACGGAAGCTTCACAGTCAATCCACAGCAATCTTTCTCTGTAGATGGGTGTAATACTTCATATTCCTTCCAGCAGGTCCAGTCCTAAGAACCGTAGTTCCAGTTCATTGGTTAAGGTATCAAACTATGAAAGATTGGCCTAGATCATGGCAGGTTCAGCTTATTAAGATGGCACTACAGAAAACTGCTGTTTTGATTTGGTTTGCTCTATCTGTTTATACAATATTATGAGGGATGAATGGGCTGAAATTGACTGTGTCCATACTCTGTGAGCATTCCAAGAAAGCAGAATCAAAGCTAAACTGCATGATAAACTAGACATGTAGTGCTCAGCTGCCTTTCTGATTTTTCCTTTAAAATACTGACACGATAGTTTAATCCAGATCCAGGTTATCATACAGGGAAGGGAGTTGTAATCAATCTGTAGTGTATTTAAATAGAGACTTCTAGGGCGATGTTGCTATTGGTTAACAGAAGCAACGATACGATTGGTTAGTAACGTTAGTACCTGGTTGGCCACCAATAGCGGTGGGAAGTTTAACTAAATGTCATTGGTTGCGAGCCATGGAGCAGCCGCTAAAAAAGGGCTGCTGCGGTCCGGCTGCAGTTGAAGTTACTGTTATTATTAAAAGAGCTGAATTCAACTTCGGTCTGCGAGTCTCTTTAATGGCGACAGAACACAATCCATCCCCAAAACTCCTTGTTTTAGGAAATTTCATTATATATGTTATTACATGATAATTACATAATTATATACGTTATTACATGATAATTGCCTATCTCAACTGGGCCACCACATAGAATAAAAAGGAGCAAGGAACAATAAGACAACTGATGCTAAGTGTTCTATTTACCTCAATGAAAAATTAGTTTCCTCCAATTGTCTTTAAAATGGAAGAGTTAGCTTAGAGCTGCTGAGAATATCTGAAAGAGGCAAAGAAATATTTTCTACTTAAACCTCCTTTGCAAGGAAGGTAATTAATTAGATTTATTTTGTCAGGAAATATGTATATTCCTTGAATAACTAATAAGACAGATGAGTCCTTTTGTCTACCAAAAGTTGAACCCAGCTTTGAGGTAATCTTTATCTTTATTTAACTCATCGAGGAGTTTAGCCCTGAGATTCCAATGGGACATTTTATATAGCTTGGCCTCCACAGGGGCATGGCATAAACCACAACCATATAATTGTATGGTTGTGTATGGATTCTGTGTGAAGCAAAAATGGAGATTAAAGTTGGGTATGATTCTATGAGATATCTCTCTGCATCCTTAAGAAGCATTTATATCTTGGGAGGTCTTGGGGGATTCTGATCACAGCACTGAACAGAGTAAGCCAAATTCTTAGAAGTGAATCATGGGGGAACAGAAATGGAGGGAGGGGGGAGACAATGGTTGTAAGCTAACAATGTGCCTAGATAGAAGCTCTAGGGCAGAATCTAGGCAGGACTTCAGTGGACTTTTAAATATTGCTGAACATTTAAAAAGAGTAATAAGTGAGAGACACTGGGAGTTTTAACTGGAGTGATGTGGTGGCCTAGAGGAGGTTGTGAGTTTGATCCTAGGTAGAGGCAGATAGTTATTTTTCTCTCTGGGCATGATGAGAATATATCTGCTGAATATAACTCCACATTGGTGACAGGAAGGGCATCCGATCAGTAAACACTCCATTCCATCCAGTTGCCCAGACTTCACCTCCCAAGGGATTATGGGGTTATTAAAAAAAGATGATGATTGGAAGTTTTAACTGAACATCAGGGGGATCACAAGTACAATTTTAAATCTGTTAATCTACCTCTTTTCTTGGGCATTCTTGAAACAATTTATATTTAACTCTTCGGTCTTTTTGGCCAATCACACAAATTGAGAAATAGTTTTTTTGCACCATTTATTAAATCAGTCAATATTGGTATTATCTGAAATAAAAATATAGTATGGATGAAAGATTGGGTGTCTAGAGTTGGAAGGACAAGATTTGAGTGGCATGACTATGATATGACAAAGTTAAGATTAATATAGTTTTTCAAAATTATTTTTTAGGCATGAAATAATGAGCATTTGGAATAGATGTAATAGCAATAGCACTTAGACTTATATACTGCTTCATGGTGCTTTTACAGCCCTAAGTGGTTAACAGAGTCAGCATATTGCCCCCAACAATCCGGCTCCTCATTTTAATGACCTCGGGAAGATGGAAGACTGAGCCAACCTTGAGCCAGTTAGGATCAAACTCCAGACAGTGGGCAGAGTTAGCAAAGTAAGAATAACTTCTAAAATTTCTTTACTGTTGTCGCCCAAAAAATTTTTGTTTAAGAAGTAAAATGATAACTATACAAACCAGATTGACTTATACAGATTTATTGGCTTTCATTGAAGAAAACCCTAATGTAAAAACTAAAGAATTTGAAAGGGAAGGTCATTATTTGTCAATGATCTGCCAATGCTCAGTTAACAGAGAGATTTAAATTGGACAAGAAAAATATGGTTTTATGGATGAGAAAAGTAAAATGGATTTATGTACCAGTGATGAACATGTTATCAGCTTTGAAAATGAATATGGTAGATGAATGTGTTAAAGATTGGACGATTAAATGCACACAAAAAATATATGCACAATGTAATGTTTGATCAATGGGAAAATATATTGGAGTAAAGCGTGGGTGTCAAAGTCAATTTCATTGAGGGCCACATGAGAGTTGTGTTTGACCTCGAGGGGCTGGGGTGGGCGTGGCCAAGATGAGCATGGCCAGCTCGATGTCACTCTTATTGGGGGCACCTGTGGTGGCTCAAGCACTTAGCCAGTGAAAGTGGGCTCCTGAGCTCCATTTTTGACTGCAATGGCCTCCTGCAACCCTCTGCCAGGTAAAACGGAGCTCAGAAGGGCCGCCCACAGCCCTCCCGAGCTCCATTTTTGCTGGCAGAGGCACCACAGGCTGGTCCTTCACTGTTTCCAGGGCAGCCCTGCTGGCTAGCTCTAAGCACCCCACGGTCCGGATCTGGCCTCTGGGCCTTGAGTTTGACAACCTTGGAATAAAGGATTGAAATTTGTACTGAATTATAATTTGAAAGAAAACTTTTTTTTAAAAAAAAATGATATATTGCTGGTGTTTAACGCAGGATAAATTGTCAAAGACATACAGTATAAAGTATGTTGTCAAGTGTATGTTGGAAATGTAAGCAATTTGAAGGTACCTTTTATCATCCTTGATGGGCATGTAAGAAAGCTAAGAAATCCTCTGATCAGGTATGTATTTTACTTCAGAGAATTCTCAAACTGAAATGAGAGGTTGTTTTTTTTCTCTCCTAAGGTTTTGATGGACAAATTGAAAAAAAAAAAAGTAACTTGGTTCTTTAAAATGATATCAACAGGAAGGTTTCTTTATGTGTAGAGACGGAAGAGCTCACAAATGCCAAAAATGGAAGAATGGATTGTGAAATTAATGGAGATGGTGAAAGTGACTGTTCTGATTTATGGAAATATTTTGTCTAGCTTGGTTTGTACCTAAAAAATTGTACCTGGAATTTTTTCTTGAAACTGAAAGAAATGAAATTTTAACCCTGGGATTTGATGACTGTTTATGATTATGGAAATACTGTGCATGATGATTTATTTTAGATCAAAAGGCATTCTAGTTAATGTTTGTATCTGTATGAAAAAAAGTTGGAAATTCTTCTTTTTCTATTTTTTTCCCCTTTTTTTCCTGCGCCCTCTGATTTTGTTTTTCCCTGTTGCCTTCCCCATTTTCCCTTTTTAATTTTTTCTGTTATATTTTATATTATTTTGAAATTCAATAAAGTTTTGTAAAAAAAAATCAAATCAGCCTCAATTATGTTAGGTTATACTTGTTCCTCTTCCATAGCATCTTTTAAACATAGTTTACCTATAGAGGCAGACACTCTTAAAACTAACTTCTGGATCCAATATTAAAAAAATGTCCTTCAATATGTCCAGTGTTTGCTTCATACCATATCCAGAAGTTTTAATGTTCTTCTCCTTTAATTGTAATCTTTAATTGCTTCTAGTGTCCAATTTTTAAAGTCTATATTTTTTTAAGGATTCAAAGCAAAAACATCTCCCCATGAGGAAAATTCTTATTTCTAAAAATCTTACCTCTAACTTATCTGGATCCTATTATCTTGTAAGCAATTGACAAACCAAATAAATAAAAATAAATAAATATCTCTGATAATTCCTAATGGGCATTTTACTGAACCAGAACTATAAAGCTGATGATTTGTGGATTGTATATTGAGCTTATGCTCAATATGATGAAGATTAAAAGCCACACATTTATTATGTTCGTTTCTTTTTTCCTCTTCCACATTTGTTTTTCTTTCCTCTGAACCTTTCAACTTTTATTTTGCTTATCCTTTTTTCTAGTTTACTTTGCTTTACTTTTTGCTATGTTTAATAAAAAACCCTATACATTTTTTTAAAGAAAGGAATATTCCAGCAGCAAGCTTAATGTTATTTCCAATTCAGCTATGTAAAAGATACCAGATGAATCTGACAATCTTCATGTCATGTTTCATAAAGGTCATTTTAGTTGCACTTAGGGAAAAATAGCAGGTGATTTTCATACATTATTCTGGATCAAGACAGGGGTTAGAACCTGCATTTGCATTTTGGTGTCCATGTAACCTTGCTTGCAGAAACAACCCATGAAAGTTTCTTGCGGTGACCAAAGCAAATGTCCATGTTTAATCAACACAATATTTGCATAAAATACAGACATAACTCAATTCCAGATGCTGACTTGTTTACAAAAAAGGTGCATAACTTATTTTTAAGGGCTTCAAGAGCATTTAAAATACTCTTACAACATCATTAAACTTTTCTTCTCTGGCTTATAATATTAAAACTCAGGGTCACTCAGTGAAATTGGTTGGCAGTTAATTGAGGGCCAAAAAGAGAGAAGTGTTTACATTATACATCATTAATTAACACATTGTTCTATAAAGTGTTGATGGCTTTCACTGGATTGGCTTATTTAAAAAAGGAAGGATATTTTTCTTAGCAATTATTACTTTAAATAATTACTTTGTGCCATTTTCTTGCCTTCTTTGATCCTAGAAGTTACTCTTGGAAGATATCACCAAGAAGAAGAGAGGGTCAACTTAGTTTCCAAATCAACAAAAGACAAGACAAGAAGCAATGGATGGAAACTAATCAAGGAAAGAAGCAACCTGGAATTAAGGAGAAACTCCCTGACAGTGAGAACAATTAATCAGTGGAACAGCTTTCCTTCAAGAATTGTGGGTGCAGCAACACTGGAGGTTTTTAAGAAGAAACTGGACAGCCACTTGTCTGAAATGATATAGGTCTCCTGATTGAACATCAGGAGACCTAGATGACCTCCAAGATTTTTTCCAGTTCTATTCTGATTGAGTGTTGAGGCTTTCTAGATATGACATCCATGACGTGAAATTTGCTATATTTTCAAAACTGATTTCCTTTCTTGTGTTTTTCAAGTAAGGAAAGAATGAATACTTCTTCCTTAAATTTTTAAGAGATAGATTTGCTTTCCTTAATGTCTTTATTAATTCTCAGATATTAGAACCACAACCTGCACTTTATATGGGATGGAAAAATGTGGAATGATTTAACACAAATAAAACGGAAATGGTCAAATGGAAACACTGAGTTCAAGAATGGCAAACCTCTGGTTTATGAAATGCTGGAAACAAATAAACATTATTTTGAGGTAATTGTGAGGAAATTAGTGAACTCTGGGTGGCAGAAATTCAACCAATAATACATAGAACCAGCGTAGGAAAATCAAGATGACAGGATTGGCTACTAGTCTAGCTGTTTGACCCAAGGGTGCTTTTATTTTAAAGGAAATTGGGCTTTCTGATTTTTCTTTAAGACTTAATAAAAGGTCTTTAAAAAAATCAGAAAGACCAGTTGAGTTTAAAACAAAAGCACCTTTGGGACAACTATGACCTGGATGAATGAGAATCTCCATAGATGATAGACATAACACTTGTTTCCAGAAAGAAAGTGATGCTTTGCTTGAAGAGATGTCAAGCTAATATCAGTATTTGAGAAAATGAAACTGGTCTGAAGGAAAAATAACAGTGGTAGCTTGTGCAGTTGTCCAGCTGTTGTTTGACCTTGGGAATGAAGTCTACACCCAACAGCCTAATCCTCCACCCCTCCAAAATAGCTGGTACTTCAGAAGCTGCTGAATTGCCCTAGAATCTTTCAGTGCTGGCCTAGCTTTGCAGACTACTATAATTAGATGTTCAGCAAAATTTGAATATCTGTGACATAAAGGAAGGCCAAGGTAAAATTTCTGAACATGTCATGGGCCAGAATGCAGACGTCAAGAAAGAGAGGCTCCCGCAGAATCTGTGGAATGTCAGCCTCAGGAGAAACAAGCCAAGAATCACCTGATTCTGATCAAACAGCAGGTATCTCCTGAACAGTTGGAGAAGCAGATAAGGAAGACATTAGGTCTCCTAGCCCCTGCATCCAATAAGTAGAGTGAAAGGGTCAAGCTATTTTCTAAAGCACTTGAAGGCCAGACAAGGAATAATGGATGGAAACTGATCAAGGAGAGATTCAACCTAGAAATAAGGAGAATTTTTTTTGACCAGTGAGAGCAATCAACCAATGGAACAGCTTGCCCTCAGAAGTTGTGGGAGCTTCATCACTGGAGGGTTTCAAAAAGAGATTGGACTGCCATTTGTCAGAAATGGTGTAGAGTCTCCTGCTTGAGTGGGGGGTTGGACTAGATGACCTACAAAGTCTCTTCCAGCTCTGTTAATCTGTGAATCTGTGAAGAGGACATTTTATGAAGCAAGGGATACTTTGCTTAAATACCTTGATTAAAGGCACCTGTCTTTAAAGCAATTAATTGCCAAATCTCTGGCTTTTGTACTGTATGATGTTTATGTAAATTCTGCTTTGGAATTTACATAAACCTCTGGACTGTTGACAACCCTGACCTGGATCTTGGACCTCTGGACTAGATTTTGAGTGTTTGTCTATGTGCTTCTTTTAAAAGTGAAACCATTCAGACAAGCTTCCTTCAGAGGCTGCTTCGGGTTGCATTCCTTGTCTGATGCCATCTCATAATCTTGAATAAACTGTAATTTCCATAGCAACTGTGTGTGACAGTATACAATTGAAACCAGAAGCAGGAGAGACCAAAGGTTGCTTTGTCCTGTATAAGACCCTGTTCATGTTCTTGGGGATTCTTGGATTTTCTCTTTCTTTCTAGACCCAACCTTTTCCCAGCCCTCTATCTCTTTATCAGGAATATTACCTGTGTTCAGAATGGAAATTCTCAGTATCTCTGTGCAAATCTATCATCTGTCTGTCGGTCTATCATCTATCTATCTATCTATCTATCTATCTATCTATCTATCTATCTATCTATCTATCTATCATCTAATTTGCTATAATTTCATCCTCAAATGATGTCTAAAATAGAGTCCTAGATGCTTTTGTCCACAGTCTCTAGGAATGGAAAAGAACATAGGCCAAATCACAAATGAGTATGAATTTGCCTCCGCTATGCAAATGAAACTTAAAAGCATTGCCATTAGTGTCCATTAATTACTGAACATAAAAACCATCAGTTTGTTATTTGCTATTCATTCTTTCCATGGCTTCCATGGCTTATATTTGGAAGGAATCATTTTTTCTGTTAAAATAAATTTGTTGACAGCAACACCATGCTTCAGTGCTAAAATATATGGAGTGCCTTCCTCAAGTAAGAACAAAACAAATTTACAAGAATTCTAATTTTGTTAATCAGTGTTGATTTTTTTTTATAGAAGAACCTGAATGAAATTTCATTTGGTGTGTTATGTATGTGTACACTTTTTTTTCCCCCGTAAATTTTATTTGAGTTTTCACAAAAAGAAAAGAAATACAATTAAAACATCTTTTTTGAAAGCAGCATAATCCCGGGTTACATTTCTTCGTACAGACGCAAATTCAGGTTCATGCTCATTTTTATATTCTATTCCATATCTTATTACTATTTTACATTTTTTACATGGCTTCTCCCCTCTTTTAATTTCCTCAATTTTATTTTATTTATTTCATCTCAATTCAAATCATTATATTTATATTTTTTGTCTGTCCTGTTTCAATTGTCTATTATCTTTTCTCATTAAATAAAATTTCTCCTGTAGTTACTGATTGGAGTATGACGCCTTTATATCTTTCCCCTAAAGTTATAACACTCAATATAATACATAACTTCCATTCGGATTCTGCTTGGTACATTCTTAAACTACACACAGTATTCTTGAACAAAAAAAAAAGGAAAAATTTATAAATGTATATAATTAAAACAACATTCCATTCCAATTCAATTCTATCATTAATATTAATATTCATTAAAGTCTTAACATTTTTCACGTTACTTTTCAATTAAATATCATACTTCTATGGGAACAATTATAAACTTTCCATAGTCAATTTCCCCCCCCCTTCACTTATATTTTATAAAACATTGACTAATTAAAATGTTCCCATTCCTTCCTAATTCAATTTTCTCATTTATTTTATTTCATTTACTTTATTCACAAACTAAATTACACTAACCATTCTATCCCTCATTCTAATCATATGTTGTTTCCAATTTTCTAAAGTTATTTCTATTACAAATATAACAACACAATCTCATGTACCTTTACAGAATCCCCCTTTCAATTAGATTTTCACCCATTATCTCTAAATAGGTCCTGTTTCTTTATATCTTGCTCCGGACCTTTGTAACTTCTTTTCCTTTCCTTCTTCCCTCTCTTCTTCTCTCTCCCCTTTTTACCCCTTTGTCTCTCTACCTCTATTTCCCTCTTCTGTATTCCCCTTTTCTGTTGCTTTCCAGTATTATACTTATTTTTCGAATTATTTTTTCTTTTCTTTGGTTGTTTTTTTTAAGTCTTAAATTCTCCATCCTCTTTCCCCCCTTTCCTTTTTCTTCCCCACATAGAGTTACTTGTTCATTAAAGATGGCTTCTTCTTTGTCCCAGTCTTCTTGTTTTGCAGTCTTTTCTTGTTTCTCATAGTTCCAAATATCCATTTCTAAGAATTGAAAAACGAAGCCAAAAGAACCCTTCCCTTCTTGTGCATCTTCTTTGTACTTTTTAAGTTCCATTTTCATTTCATCCAAAAGTGATGCCATTGTAGAAATTTTTAAACAACCACCTGATTGATTTTAGTCATTCAAATATAATAACCAAAAATCCAAAAGTCACCAAGTAATCCAAATACACACTGTTTCTTTTTGCTCTTTCTTTTTTTTCCCACTTTCTCTTCCTGGGGTTATATTTAGTTGCAAAGTTTCAGTTAAAATGTATCTTTTAGAAGTCTTATTGAAATTTTACTTTAGATTCTTTTAAAGTCCAGGCAGTCTCCTCCCTCTTCCAGATCCTGCCCTTATTCTTTTTCTCTCCCTTCCTGCTTATAGAAAAAAAAGTTTTTAATGTCCAGAAATCTTTATTGTCCCTTTGGCATTTAGTTATATTTTCAGCTTAATTGCCTATTGATGCCAAAGTGGATTTTTCCAATTTCTTATTCTTAATTGTCAATATAAGGAAGGAGAGAGAAGAAAAAAAAAGCCAAACCTTTCCCTTTTCACTTTCTTTCGCTGCTTCCGACTCTTCTTTGGGAGCGATGTTATTTCTTGTAAAATTTAAATTCCAGGGTACCTTAGTTGTTGCTTTTTCAACTTAGCCCAGTCAGCCAAAACTTTCACTTCTTATCTTCCTCCTGCACGTTCTTTTCCGGTTGAGTTCTTCTTTGAGGTGACCATTCCTGACCACCGCTCCTACTGCCTTCGGGAAAGGAAGTAATGGCCAGCTGAGGAGGAGAGATGCGGCTCCCCTCGACCCTGCTGGCAGTCTCCCCACTCTTCACCACCTCTACGGGGTGGCTTAGCCCCGAAACCAGCCGGCTCGGGGCGCTCCAGCGGCGAGCCCAGGCAGAAACCGTGCACGATCGCGGATTCCTGTCTATCGCCGAAGCCCTTCAAACCGGAAGTCCATGTATGTGTACACTTTTGAGAGCAGGCAATAGAATCTCATTTTTAATGTATGCTAGATTGCCCACAGGAAAAAAATGACAATAAAGGTTATCTTATCTTATTAAAATAACCAAGTAAGCTACTGTGGGTAGAGAGCTGAATGAGTTTATGGTTTTCAAACATCTGAAGGAATCTGCTGGTATCTTTTCCAAGCACATTAAAGAGAATGTGTTTTATTCCAAACAAGATACGATTTTAAATACAAAATTAAGAATGGATTATACCACTGTAAAAGATGTAATACTGAATAATTTCCCATCACACAGAATTACATCCCTGCCAGTCTCCCAGACCAAACTCACTTTTTTAAAAAAACAAACCAACAGATTCTTCTAACTAACAAAAAAAAAAAAAAAGAAGAAGAAGAAGAAGGCAGGTTTTTTTATAATTTCATTGAAACTCCATTCACTAGAATATATTTGGGTTCTTCATAGGCTACAATCTGAGAAAATATACATGTGACATGGCTGAAGCCAAGTGGTTTACTTAGAACCACTAACAGTGTCTAGAAAAATGGTACACTAAAAAGGTCTGGTATGAAACATCTCAATGGCTAGAATTGTTAACAGAGTTCAAAATCATTCGTTTATCAATGTTTCTGGTTGATTGCAATGAGCTAAGGCAGTCATTTTGTGAAAACAGAGGTCTCCAAAGCAGCCATTTTAAGTAAAAGTAGCTTATATCTGTTATTTTTAGTCTTAGTTTCAGTGGTCGTAGAACACAGTTCTTAAACAGCTTCCCTTTATACACCTAACATTGGTATCTTGTTCTCCTTTTTTTGTCCTTGTAGACTGAACAACCCACATTCCTGTAACCATGCTCAAAGGACATTTCCTCCAGTCCTGCATATTTTTGTTGATTTTTGTTTTTTCTTCTCTATTACTAGTCAGTATTCTTCAGGAAATATGGCCCACAGAATCATACATAGTGTAGACTCTTTGCGAAGTAAAATTGAATTAGTATGCTACTCTATTACCTTTTGGAATAAATGTATTTTGCTTGTCAGAGGTACTAGTGCTATTATTTCTGGATTACAAAACTCAGTAGCAGCAAAAAAAAAGGGTGGGGGGGTTGTGTTGCCTCACACATCTATGCCTGATCTGCTGCAGGCTGTGTAGAGTTTCAGATAGATCTGCAAGGGTGACGTAATCTTACTATAGTATATTTCCACATTCTCATCATTTCCAATCCCCAATCTCAGAAATGCTTTAAAGTTAAGTCCCTAATCATCTCTCTTCTGCTGATCTTGGAAGATAGCCTACCATCTACAATAGCAGAATGGATTGGAGAAAGGAGCAAGAAAGCGGGGTGAGATATGCATTCCCATCAATGGAAGAAAAGACTAGTTGCAAGCACTTGGAGATGAAATGCTTCAAAAATATTTCTTTCTTTTAGTTTGTGCTAATCATTATTCTTGTTTTTAAAACTTTCAGTACAATCATGTTAAAACATATTTTGGATTACTACCCAAACTCCTGTGTCTTGGGTGGAATTTATGGGAGTTGAAACCCAAAAGATTCTGGTTGCTTACCCGTTCCAATATATTGATTTTTATGTTTATGCTTATTGTTTGATGTGAAACCTGTTCCACAGTATTCAGGAGAATGCAAATATGAAACGATAATCATGTTTTGATTCTGATATTAGTTTGGAAAGTGCAAAAAAGGTAGATCTGCATTATGATGTGAAAGTTATGTACCTCATTTCTTTTCCCAAATGCATTCCAATAACTATGGAAGTCAGTCTCTAGTGTTATTACAGTTCTCATATATGACAGACAAGTACATTTCCCTAGTTACCTGCAGTGGAATCTTTTACAGCTTGAGAAAGAGAGAGATTTCAAATAATATTTCAAAATATTCATAAACACAAAGAACAGCATTTAACCCGTGAAAGAACAAAGTTGCTTGTTTCTGTACCCGCAATTCTTCTGAACTTTGAAATCCACGGAAATAGAAGCGATAACTCAGGATGATATTATGCAGATGACAGTAAGAAATTGATTCTAATGAGAACCATGGGGAAGACCCTACATGACAACAGTTGCAAGGATATACTGCAGGGGTGGGCTGCTGGGGGTTCGCAGTTGCTCTTAATATGATCACAGAGGTCATTTATTTTATTTTATTTTATTCAGCCTGTATTTTATCCATTGCTTAGGTTGCTTCTTTTAAATTTACTTTTATCCCTTTAAATCAGTCTTGACTCCTAGCAACTACCTGGACAAATCCCTGCAGTTTTCTTGGCAAGATTTTTCAGAAGTGGTTTGCCACTGCCTCCTTCCTAAGACTGAGAAAGAATGACTGACCCAAGGTCTTATAACTGGCTTTGTATTTATTGCCAGAGAAGAGCTCACAGTCTCTAGGTGCCTGAACCGTTACACTAAATTGGCTCTTGGCATTATTTGCATATTTCTCCTAACAATCTCGCTCCTCCTTTTACTGATCTCGGAAGGATGGAAGGATGAGTCAACCTTGAGTCCTGTCAGGATCGAACTCCAGGTTGTGGGCAGAGTTTTCCTGCAATGCTGCATTTTAACCACCACACCATGAGATCATGATACACCTAGGCTACTGACTTAAACACATGGCTCTTAGTGACTTTGAACTTAATAGGGCTTAATTTTTGAGAAGATAGGTATAGAACTAAAAAGGTAGAGAGTGCACCAAATAGGACAATTTATGCATCAGCCAATAGTTACATATATTTATCCATTGTGGTCACTGGAGATTACTCCCCAGGAAACATATATTAACGTCTAGTCTGTGATTGCAGTAGAACTTACACTAATCGGTAAAGCCACAGCAAAGATGGAAAAATAACCAAGAAAGGAAAAAATAAAAGTACTAATGATAGCGGCAGATGAGATATTTATTTTTAAAAATAATAAAAGAAGGGAAATGAAACATACACTTCCTTTTACAACGGAATAATTTAGGATCATCCCATCAAAACATATAAGCAACAGATCAAAGAGTGACCAAAAGAGAGCACATAATATTTCAATATCTAATGGAATAGAATAACAGAGTTGGAAGGGACCTTGGAGGTCTTCTAATCCAACCCCCTGCTCTGGCAGGAAACCCTATACCATTTTAGACAAATGGTTATTCAATTAGTTCCAGTGTTGAAGAATTCACAATTTCTGAAGGAAAAACATTCCACTTATTAACAGTTCTGTCAGGTAATTTCTCCTTAGTTCTAAGTTGCTTCTCTCCTTGATTAGTTTCCACTCATTGCTTCTTGTCCTGCCCTCAGGTGCTTTGGAGAATAGCTTGACTCCCTCTTCTTTGTGGCAGCCCCTGAGATATTGGAAGACTGTTATCATGTTATCCCTAGTCCCTCTTTTCATTAAACTAGACATACCCAATTCCAGCAACTGTTCTTTATATGTTTTAGCCTCCATTCCCCTAATCATCTTTGTTGCTTTTCTGTGCACTTTCTAGAGTCTCAACATCTTTTTTATATCCTGGTGAGCAAAACTGGATGCAGTATTCCAAGTGTGGCCTTACCAAGGCATTATAAAGTGGTATTAACACTTCACAGCCAAGAACTGTGTTGGCTTTTTTGGCAGCTCCCTCACACTGCTGGCTCATATTAAAGGGATTGTCCACTAGCACTCCAAGATCCCGCTTACAGTTACTACTATTGAGCGAGGTACCACCTATACTGTAGCTGTGCATTTGGTTTTACTTGCCTAAATGCAGAACCTTACTTTTTTCACCACTGAATTTCATTTTGTTAGATAGCGCCCAATGTTCAAATGAACATAGATGTCATGAGAAAATGTGTGTGTGTGTGTGTGTGTGTGTCATTGACATTAACAGCTGATTAGGTGGGGAAAGTTGGTTTAAATTTTTTTAGAAAAATTAACGGTCCAGGAGATTTTTCAATAGCTATTAGCAGTGATAGCTAAATGGAAGATCCTTGTACAGTCGGCATATATCCCTCGGCAGCAAATGTAGAAGGCAAATAGCAAGGAAGGCCATCAGTATTATTCCTGCTTGTAAGCATTTCAAAGCATTAAGCCAGCTGTTATTGGAAGGCAGTTTTATTTTCTTATTCAGCTACCCACCATGAAGACAATCTGGCAATCACTGAGCTGGAGACTTGGCTGCCAGAGTCAGACTTACATACTCTATCAGCAGCCAGCCACTAGCTCTTAATGTGGCTAGTAAAAGTAAAATGATATATTTGTTTTACAATACATATACATATAAATTAAAAATTGTTAAAAAGGAGGATAAAACCTAATGCAAATTAATATAAAGTAAGAAAAGAAAAGGAAGAAGAAAGAACTCTTGCAAGAAAAGAAAAAAAGATAAAAGAACAAGAGAAAAAAAAAGAAAAAAAAGGCTTGAAATCTTCTTTACAGCAGCTATAAGTACAATTAGAAATTTATCTTTTTCTCTAAAGTTATTACTCTCTTCTTTCTATAATCTATCCTGTCTTATCATCAAAACCATAAATCATTAGTATTTTTTTTTCCTGCACTACACAAAGTCCATAAGGGATTGAACAAAGATATTGTCTTTTCTCTGATTAAAGAAGTCAGTTTGGCAGGAGAAAAAAACCACAAGCTAAATATAAGTTGTGACAAATGCAAAGCTTTTCAATTATGATATTTTTGCATGGATTTTAACATGTGAAAGGAAGTTTCAGACAGGAAATGCATCTGATGCTCAGCTACTTAAGACAATACCCAACAATAGTATTAAGTGCATATGGGGAAGGGAATTGTATCACACACACACACCAAAAAAGATCAGTTGAGGATAACAGCGGGTGCTTTCTATTATGCCAAGTTCCAATCTTCTTCCACCAGATGGTGAGGTGATGTGTAGACCAGGATTTTAGGGACTGAAAAGGGAAATTTATTTCTTTTCTGCTAATAGAATAGATAGAATATAGATAAAATTCTTTATTGGCCAAATGTGATTGGACACACAAGGAATTGTCTTGATGCAAATGCTCTCAGTGTATATAAAAGAAAAGATATATTTGTCAATAGTCAAGAATCATAAGGTACAACACTTAGCAAACAATACTAGGAAACAGTCAATATAAATCATAAGGATATAAGTGACAAAGTTACAGTCATACAGTCACAAGTGGAAGGGGATGGGTGATAAGGAGTGATGGGAAGATTAATAGTAATAGTAATGCAGACTTTGTAAATAGACAGTGTTGAGGAAATTATTTGTTTAGCAGAGTGATGGTGTTTGGGAAAAAACCTGTTCTTGTGTCTAGTTGTTCTGGTGTGCAGTGCTCTGTCTATAGCATCGTTTTGAGGGAATGAGTTGAAACAGTTTATGTCCAGGATGTGAGGGGTCTCCAAATATTTTCACAGCCCTCTTTTTGACTTGTGCAGTATACAGGTCTTTGATTGAAGGAGGTTGGTAGTAATTGTTTTTTCTGCAGTCCTAATTACTCTCTGAAGTCTGTGTCTGTCCTGTTGAGTTGCAGACCCAAACCAGACCATTATATAGGTGCAGATGACAGACTCAATAATTAATATGTAGAACTGTATCAGCAGCTCCTTGGGCAATTGACTCAGTGTCTTCTTCTATAGTGGAAGACAGAAGATTGATTTACATTAGGGTTTCTCAATCTAGGCCACTTTAATATGTACAAACTGCAACTCCCAGAATTCCCCAGACGGGATTGCTGTCTGAGGAATTCTGAGAGTTTCAGTCCACACATCTTAAAAGTGGCTCAGGTTAAGAAATCCTGATTTAGAAGTGGAAGTTGCCATGCAAGCCTTATGACACCCAAAAATGGATTTTGGGGGTAATTATTCTCCACTGGAGTAGTTGTCTCATTTATCCCCATCAACACATTTCCAAGCCATGAAAAACACATAATCACAATTTTAGTTTGACATTCCTGATGACAGATGCTGTGGGACTTCACACTATTGTTTTCACTTAATTGTCTGTACAAGGGATGTTGTCAGTGAGGGTGGCATTCTTTGAGTAACAACAATGCTGTGACACTGTTGGCTGGGAGGAGATGGAATTGTGGGCAGGAAAACTTGCCAGAGACTGTTACCTGCATCCAGAGTTCAGAAATAAAAATATAATATTTGGCTGACTGGGTTTAGCTAATGTTAGGAACAAGTAGCTATTAACATTGACTGGATGGGATATTACTTCCTAATGTATTTAATAGGCTATTGAATGAGTTAACATTTAAAATTTGCTTCATTTTCATGCAGGAAAGGTTGTAATTACTAGTCCCACATTCCCTAGAGCAGGGGTCACCAACCATTTGGACCTCAGGGACCACCAAACCCATAATTTTAGATCCCAGGGACCACTAACCGGTTATGTGGGTGTGGCCTAATTTGTGGGTGTGGTTTGGTGGTCATGTGACTGGCTGGGCATGGCTTGTATGTAAATATTGTAAATATTTATATAAATATTGAATTTTTTATAAAAAAGAGCAACTTTTACCCAAAATCAGGCAAAGCAGGCAGGCAGATTGAGTTGCTCACAGAATCACAGATTCATTCAGAGATCTATCTATCTGCCATTGGCTAGCTCAGTCTGTCACATAAAATTTGCTTGCAAGCAAACTCACAAAATTAACTCACAACACACCAAATTTGTAAATATTGAATTTTTTATCTAAAAAAAGAGTAACTTTTACCCAAAATCAGGCAAAGCAGGCAGATTGAGCTGCTCACAGAATCATTCAATGATCTATCTATCTACCATCGGCTAGCTCAGTCTCTCAAATTTGCTTGCCGTGAGTCTGCACTGAATTTGCTTGCAAAAAGCAAACCTTCAGTCCTTAGGGAGGTTCGGCTGTGCTGAGCCAAAGATCTAAAGACTAGCTAGAAAGCAAGAAATCCAACCATTTCCTGCTTCCTAGCTAATCTAAATCTCCCAGCACAGCAGAACAGCTGATAGTCGGAAAAAGAAAAAATAGCAATTTAGCAGGCAAGTTTACCTGGTAGGCTATTGACAGCATAGGTTTGTCCTTGGTCTGAAAAATGTTGTGTACTCCTGATGTATATCACATGGGGTTTTTTCTTGAGTTATAGACTAAATTATCCATACATATTTCCACACACAGAACCAAAATATTCATTCTCAAAGCAATCTGGAGTTTGACAATCCCCAATTATGAAAGGAAATGCCAGTAAATACGCCCTTCTTTCAATATAAGATTGCCCACAGATTTCTGCCAAACCTGATCTATCAGTTTGAACCCATCCTCTTTGGCTTTTTCTTGCAAAGTTATAGGAGTGGATGGGAAAACTTAAAGGTTAATTTGTTGGCCAAATAGAAACATTTTATTCTTTGGCAAAGGCAAACAGAAAATAACGCCTATGTGCCAATATTGGCTTATTATGGTCATTTTTAATACAGTGTAATTGAGTTGTATCAGAATTACAGCAATAAAATTCGTCTTAGTAGTCTGAACTGTGAGATTGCTTGATGACAATGAAATAGAGCAGGGGTATCAAACTCAATTTCATTGAGGACTCCATCAGGGCTGTGGTTAACTTCAGGGGGCTGGGCGGGCATGGCCAACTGGGTTGGCGTGGCCAACTGAATGGGCACGGCCAGCTTGACACCACTCCCCAAACTGCTGTCATGTTTCCTCTTTGCACTGGGTAGACCAAGCTGAAACCACGCTGGCCTGATCTTTCCTCTTTGAACTGGGTAGACTGGGCCAAAGCTATGTTGCCCCAACTTTCCTTTTCACATTGGATAGACCAGGAGAGCCCTACAGGCCGGATCTGACCACATCATGGGCTGGATCTGGCCCACGGGCCTTGAGTTTGAGGTCCCTGAAATAGAGCCTCCATCTTCAGTGGCAGTACCTGTTTGAATATAAATCAAAGGAAGGCTATTTTGTGGGCTCCTCTCTGGCACCCTTAGAAACAGGATACTGAATGAAAAATTCCTGTAGTGCAATCCAGCAATACAATTTGTACAATTTGTCCCCTCCTTTTTCCGATGCTTAAAAAAGAATGTTACTTTGGGTAATTTTGAAAGACAAAAGAAGACTCAGCTGATCAGGACTCGGGAGACGGAGAATAGATGGGGATGAGGTCAGTCAGAGGTATTTGCTGGTTCTCCGAACTACTCAAAATTTCCACTTAAGATTCTCCAAAACTGGTCAGAACCTGCTGAATACCACCTCTGTTCCAGTCCCCTAATCATCTTTGTTGCTCTTCTCTGCACTCTTTCTAGAGTCACAACATCTTTTTTACATTGTGGTGACCAAAACTGGATGCGGTATTCCAAGTGTGGCCTTACCAAGGCATTATAAAGTGGTATTAACATTTCATGTGGTCTTGATTCTATCCCTCTGTTAATGAATCTCACAGATCACCCTCCTAATCACCAACATCCCTTATTTAGAAGGAGAATTGGATTGTCCAATAGCCCTTTTCAGAAAAGAGATCAATACACATTCCTTGACACTCTTCTTCAATAAAGCTCATCAGGGATGTTCTTCAAAGGACAAGGATTTCCTTTCCAAGGAGCCTTCCTTGGAATGACATTGTTCCAAGAAGCCTCTATTGTTAATTGAGGCTGCACTGTGTCTTCTGTTACCCAAATGGGCAGTTTGCTAACTGTCAGACTTCCCAGGTAGACCTGACAAGAAGCAGATCAGATGAGCTACGTTTTCTTTATTGCAAATGCTACATTAACAGAATCTTGCAAACCTAAAAGTACAAATTTATCATTGTCTCCCTTACAGTCTGAGAAGTCAGGGTCCCTTCTGCTACCTTCTTTTTTCAGCCTCTTGTGCAGCTGTGGGCTAAGCCATCTCTTCTTACCTAGGCAGCATCTCTTCACTGCGCTTCTCAAGGTTTTTCACGCATATAATTACATCAGCAGATAATTCAGCAAATCCAAGATATTTTTTTTTAAAAAAAAATCCCTTTGAGAGGTAGCAAATATGTCCTTCAGTAAGCAAATCCTGAAATAGGCTAGTGAATTGTCAGATGAAGATAAAGTAGCAATGAGCATGTCCCCCTGTTTGTAGTTCATTGCTTTTTTCTTTGCCCATTACAAAACCTTACCTTTTGATGGTTCTGTAAGCAAGGTCATGTTTTTATGATCTCTTTAAAAAAAAATGGAGAAGGTGGGGCAAGACCTGCTTGCTTGCATTTTTATCCTGTTTCATTCCAAGGTCTTTATGATTGTGAAATAAATTCAAAAATAAGTCATAAAACCTGTGTGCTCAAACAAGAAGCATGTGTATAAGTTGGATTTTGCAGTGGGTCTAACCTCTGAAATTATGCCCTGTTATGTAGGCAAGATAAGTCATGGCCAATAAGGAGACATAAGGCATACAACTGGTTCAGTCTTCAGAAATGGAGAGCAACCAAGATGATTACGGGACTGGAGGCTAAAACATATGAAGAATGGTTACAGGAACTGGGCATGGCTAGTCTAGTGAAGGACCAAGGGAGACATAACAGATAACAGATAATCAGAGTTGGAAGGGACCTTGTAGGTCATCTAGTCCAACCTCCCACCCAAGCAGGAGACCCTACACCATTTCTGACAAATGGCAGTCCAATCTCTTCTTGAAAGTCTCAAGTGATGGCGCTCCCACAACTTCCGAGGGCAAACTGTTCCATTGGTTGATTCTCACTATCAGAAAGTTTCTCCTTATTTCCAGGTTAAATCTCTCCTTGTTCAGTTTCCATCCATTATTCCTTGTCTGGCCTACAGGCGCTTTAGAAAATAGCTGGACCCCTTCCTCCCTGTGGCAGCCCCTCAAATTTGGAAGACCGCTATCATGTCTCCCCTGGTCCTTCTCCTTGCTAGACTAGCCAAGCCCCGTTCCTGCAACCGTTCATTGTATGTTTTAGCCTCCAGTCCCCTAATCATCCTGGTTGCTCTTCTCTGTACTTTTTCCAGAGTCTCAACATATTTTTATAATGTGGTGAACAAAACTGGATGCAGTACTCTAGGTGTGGTCTTATTAAGGCTTTATAGAGTGTATTAGTACTTCCCTTGATCTTGATTGTATCCCTCTGTTAATACAATTTAGGATTGCATTAGCTTTTATGATAGCAGTCTTCCAATATTTGAGGGGCTGCCACAGAGAGGATGGGGGCAAGCTATTCTCCAAAGTACCTGAAGGCAATTTAAAGAATAATGGATGGAAACTGAACAAGGAGAGAGTCAACCTGGAAATAAGGAGGAATTTTCTGACAGAACACCCAACCAATGGAACAGCTTTGCCCTCAGAAGTTGTGGGAGCTTCATCACTGGAAGCTTTCGAGAAGAGACTGGACTGCCATCTGTCAGAAATGGTCAGAAAGGGCCATGATGGCTAACCTTTTCAGCACCAAGTGCCCAAAGCACAGGCATGCATCCCAAAAATGAAATGTGCGCATGTCCCCATGCATGCGCCCGCCCCCCACATGCCCCCCACCTCCTGCACATGCACAGCAGAGACCCAAAGACCAACTGGCTGATGGGAGGCTGAGCTGGGGTGATGGCTCGTGTGCCCACAGAGAGGGCTCTGTGTGCCACCTGTGACACACGTGCCATAGGTTTGCCATCATGGGTGTAGCATCTCCTGCTTGGATGGGGGATTGGATTAGGTGATCTACAAGGTCCCTTCCAACTCTGTTAATCTGTATTTGTAACGGCTGTCGTGGCAATTTTTGATAGCATCCGTATTGATATTCCTCTTTGCAGAACGGTCTCAAACCCTGGCCCTCATATTGGTGTTTCTGCTTCTTTTTGAAAACAAAGTTATTGAGCATAATATATAACCTCATAGAAAATTTATTCCAACAGATCAATTTATCTAATCCAGTATCATCTACTATGACTATGGCTCTCTAAGACATGAATGGAGGGAAAATTGGATCATGGGATTGATTCATTGGGGGCCTGAATCCAGTAATGCAATAAGGAAGAGCCATAGTCAGATTAACAGAGTTGGAAGGGACCTTGTAGGTCATCTAGTCCAACCCCTGCACCCAAGACAAAAGCCACACTTTGTGGGAAAAGTGGGAAAAGCCACACTCCTCTTTTTTCTGTCTCTGGCTTCCTTTTCATTTCCTTTCTTCTCCTTTTTTTGTGTTCTCTAAGTCAGTACTGTTTATCCTAATTGGATGTAGTTCTATGCCTAATATTGATGATAGTTGGTTGTGGAAACTGAATTTAAGAGCTTCTATATACAAAACATGTACTTTACCAGTAGCATATAATTTTAGTAGAAAAGTGTCATTTATTTCATTTTCAATTTAGGGTTAGCCTAAGCCTAACTGATGACTGATACCCTTGAATTGCAATTTCCCTTTGGTCATGCTGGTGGGAAATTTTGAAAGCTGCAATCTTTTAAAAGGAACCTGATTGGAAAGGAGAGGTCCTGGGTGCTCTCTGACCTTGGTTGTTTTCTTACAGACGTTTCAATACCCAGACTCAGAGAACACCAAGAACCCCCCCTCATTTCAACCCTGAAGTACAACTATTCTCCTTTGTTGATTGAAGACAGTTGGCCTTACATACTTGGTGAAGATGGTGAGAAACCCCAAATCAAGTTCAGGAAGTTGTGTTTGCTTTAAATTATACATAAATGTACCACAGGCATGTCCACTTTTAATTCATGCCATATTTTTTTTTTACTATCTAAAGGCGAGAATGAGATCTACCGCCTAGCCAAAAGCAGACACAGGAAGACCCTGGACATTGACCAGTTTCATGGGATCAACGACGAAAGGGGAAATTTGATCGTCAACCCCAGAGACGCTGCCGAGAGGTGGCGGCAATACTTCGAGAAGATCTCCACCGAGGAGTTCCCACACCCACGAACCCGCGAGGTGACCCCGTCGAAGGCCCAGTCTCAGGCATTCACGCCAGCGAGGTCACCGACGCCATCAAGGCCATGAAAAGCGGTAAGGCAACAGGACCAGACGACATCCCTGCCGACTTCTGGAAAAAGGCACTACCGGGCTCGGCATTGTGGCTGTGCGAGCTGTTCAACAACATCGTCTCCACGGGAATAGTGCCACACGACTGGTACCGCAGCACCACTGTTCCGATCTGGAAGGGAAAGGGCAGCCCAGCGGACTGCTCCAACTACAGACCGGTCAGGTTACTGTCACACACTATGAAGATCTTCTAACGCGTCCTCGATAAGCGCATTCGGGACATCGTCGACATCAGCGTCAACCAGGCCGGATTCATCAAGAACTGCGGCACCACCGATGCCATCTTCGGTGTGCGGATGCTGATGGAGGCTCACAGAGAGAAGAAAATCCCGCTCCACACTGCCTTCTTGGACTTGGAAAAGGCCTTCGACCGAGTCCCGCCGATCTCATCTAGTACGCACTGCAGATCACGGCGTGCCCGAGCTACTCGTACAATGGGTCCAACTCCTATACAGATGTCACAAAAGCCGTGAAAAGCGGCAGCTGGGATATCAGAGGAGTTCAATATCACCGCCGGCGTACACCAGGGCTCTGCTCTCTCACCACTGCTGTTCATTCTGGTGATGGACACAATTACACACGACCTGCACACGCCCGCCCCATGGACGCTGCTCTACGCCGATGATGTGTTCCTGGCCAACCTGCGCAAGGCTGAACTCGAGCACCTAGTCCAACAGTGGCACGACCGCCTCGAGCAGTTCGGGCTCCGGTTGAACCTAAAGAAGTCCGAATACCTGACCACTGACAACGAAACGACAGGCTCCATCCACGTGAACGGGCACCTCCACCTTCAAGTACCTGGGAACTACTCTTGGGAAGAAGGCCTACTACAAACTGAGGTGGCAGCCAGGATCAGCGCAGCGTGGGGCAAATGGAAGTCCGTCACGGGCGTCCTCTGTGACAAGAAGATGCCGATGCGCCTGAAGGCGAAAATCTATAACTCTGTGGTGCGCCCGTGGCCATATACGGCGCAGAGTGCTGGCCGCGACCAAAGAAGTCGAAAGCAGACTCAGACAATGGAGATGCGAATGCTCCGATGGTGGTAGGCCTCACCCTACTCGATCGCGTCAGGAATGAAGAAGTGCGCAGACGGTTCAACGTCGTGCCCATCCCCACGGTCATGAGGCAGTCCCGGCTACGATGGTTCGGCCATGTGAGTCGCACCAAGGAAGAATCCATCATCAAATCTGCGATGAAGGTGATTGTCGGACGAGCGAGACCGCGTGGTAGACCTAAGCAACGCTGGATGGACACGATCAAGGCCGATCTAGAGATCGCGAAGGCAGACCCGACATATGTGGCAGACAGAGAGGTGTGGAAGCAGTACTCAAGGACATTAGCGGACCTCGCCAGAGCGCGAGACAAACGCTGAAGAAAAAGAAGAAGAAGATTTTTTTTTTACTATCTGAGGTTGAAAGATTTCCAGTGTTTAGAAGGCATTTTCCACAATACTAATAAGGTTGATGATTCTCACTGATGCTCATCCAGAAGATGCACATCACATCTCTTCTGGTAGGGAGTCTGACCCTCAACAGCATGAGAAGGACCCATTGAATCAGATCTATTCAGGATGGTTGGAAAAGGAAATGGTTGGAATAAAACCACTGTAATAAAGTTGGATGGAAACTAATCAAGGTGAGAAGCAACTTAGAACTAAGAAAATTCCTAACAGTGACGACAATGAACCAGTGTAAGAACAATGAACCAGTGTAATGGCTGCCTTCAGAAGTTATGGGTGCTTCAACACTGGAGATTTTTAAGAAGAGATTAGACAACCATTTGTATGAAATGTTGTAAGGCTTCCTGCTTGAGCAGGGGGTTGGATTAGAAGACCTCCAAGGTCCCTTCCAACTCTGTGATTATTCTGCTATTATGTTAAAAGGTAGGTAGAGGCAGCCCATTCTGAGAAAGTTACCAGTAGCTGTTTGCATCCAAGCCACTTGTTTATTTTCCTATATTAACTCATTTTGCTCTTTCAATAAGTGAGTTTCTCAGAATTCAAATAGTTGGGTAACAGAACATTATGAAGCCTTGGCAGTTTTCCTGGTAGTTCTCAAAAGAGAAAAACAGAGGGAGAGAGAAAGCAAGGCAAGAAAGGTTCCTATGTTACAGCAATCCCAACTGAAGAAAAGTCATTGGATGCTGAGAAAACTCAAGTAATTATCTTGATGACTCTTCAGTTCAAAGACTCTCCCAACAATTGTCTGTTTGCATACTGAGCCATACAAAATTTTCCAAGGTGCTCTAGGAGGCAGGAAAGCTGCAAGTGGTAGAAACAAACAAACAAATCCAGGAGGACTCCAGTTCTAAATACAGAGGTAAAGTTTCATGTACAAGAGAAAATTTCCCAATAGATGTTTTGCTCTGAGGGAATCAAAGATACTTTATCCCACAAAGTTTCAAGAGGGACAGAGGACATCAGGAGAAGTAGATACCTAGGAAATATCTATCTTGCCCTCTTTTCTATAAAACTGAACTGTAGCAAGATACTAAATTGCTTCTAGACTAGTGTGTGTGGTTTCTCAGCTCTGTCTGGATGAAGGGAGGGAAAAAACATGAACTTCCTGTTAAATGCCTCTGTTTAAAAAAAAAATCTATTAAAAAATTATGAATGAACACAATAGAATGTAAAGTGATGATGGACAATTGGTTTCTCAAGCGAAAAGGCTTTGGAAAAGAAACCTACTTCTCCCTGAAATTTAATTATTGTGTAAGCCAAATGAGTGGGAGCAGAATATCTATCTATCAGTGGTGGGATTCAAAAGTTCCCATCACCAGTTTTGTGGGCGTGGCTTGGTGGGCATGGCTGCAGGGGTGGGATTGCATGACTCATGCAACTCGTGCAATCATGCATGCACATCAAACACACGCTTTGCGCATGCATTAAAATAGTAAAAACTAAGCTACTGCGCCTCTCAGCTGTTTAGCACAGCAATCCACTCTGCCACACCAAACAGCTGAGAAGTTAAAAAGGATCTAGGAGCAGGGGCGGGAAGGTGAGCCCAACTGCAGAGCATTGGAGAGGCTTGGAGCAAACGGTTCTCTGCCAGCTGATCTTCAGTGCTACCGATACGCCAGAACCGGGCCGAACCAGCAGAAAATCCACCACTGCTATCAATCATCTTCTTCTTCCTAGTGTATTCCCACAAGTGCAGGGTCTGCTTTTTGGATCATTGAATGCCACTTTGTATGGTCAGCTGTGTCTCCAGGGTGCAGGCCTGCAGCTTGTATATTTTGTTGATGGTGTCTTGCCATATCTGTATTGGGTACTTGCAAGGTTGCCGGCCATTGACTTCTAATTTATAGGCAGTCTTGGCAGGTGCTGCTCTCTGGACATATCCATACCAGTGAAGCCAGCCTTCTCTCATCTTGTCTATAATTGGTGCCACACCAAAATGTTGTTGAATGGTGTCAAGAATTGTGATGTGGTCAAGAAGGGAGATGCCTGATATCCAACAGAGCATTCACATTTCCATGGCATGAAGATAGCTTTCGGTCCCTGTTTTTGCTGCCCTGTATTCAGTGCCATACAGTGCAACAGGGTGGATGGTTGTCTTGTAAATCTTAAATTTAAGATGGGTTGGCATTTTCTGTCACATAACACACCAGTGAGTTCTCACCAATGCACCTAGGCTGCATTCACCCTTGCTCGCACCTCACCATTGATGTCACCAATGCCTTGGAGATGGCATCCCAGATACTGAAAAATGTCCATCTTCTTTAGGTTTTCTCCATTGATTTGAAGCATTACAGGGGTGGTGACAGTCTCTAAGTACTCATACCAATGATGTGGTGGATATTTCCAACAGCTGAGCTGGATGCAATTCATGGTGCTGGTTATCACCTTTAAAGCTCCTATTGGTTCAGATTCTGGAGACTGACTGGATCATCTTCCCCTAGAGGTCTTTGGCCATCCCTCCAGGTCCTATCCTTTATGGAATGTCTCCTGCCAGAGATTCTGAGATCTTCTCTATCACTGTCCTGCTTTTTTTTTATTTGCATTCCAAATACATTTTTCAAGTTTAATAAATTATTATAGCTGTTGATTTAGAGATTGTGTTATGATTGTTCTTCAGCCCTTCTGATGCTAGTTGTTGCAGTGTTTTGCTTCTATTTATATTCATAAACTTATTATTGTTCTGGAGGTCAGTAAGCAGTTCAGAGCTAGACATAATTGTAGAAGTACATCAGCACTAAATAAGTATATATGATATATGTAAACCAAAAGAACTGAATATTTGTCCTTCCTTGCAGATTGGAGGTACAAATCCTCCCCATATATCATATAACCAACACAGATGACCCCACCATCCTGTTATCACAGGGAACAAGAGCATTTGTGTTTCAGTAAGGTTGATCAAAGATTAATAAATGAAGCTTATCATGGAACTGAAACCATGGATATTGTCCTGCTTTTGTTTTCAATTATATACTCACATGCATAGATGCTATGGAAATTAGTTTACTCAAGGTCAAAAGATAACAGCAGACAAGAAATACATACCAAAATAGAATCTCCAAAAGGAACTTGCTTGGATGGTTTTTCTTTCAACAGGAACACACAGAAGAATAGTCAAAATCCTGTTCAGAGTTCCAAGATCCAAGACAGAATTGTCAACCAGCCCAAAATTTCAGAAGCAGAATTCACACAAGAACCACAGATGAGACAGTTGATTCCAATAAAAGATATTGGGTCAGAGCTGCCTCTTAAATCATGCTGCAGCCAGCTGTCTTTAATCAAGAGATTTACCCTTGCTTGGCAAGGAGTCTGATAGAATGCCTTTGCTTTGTTCATTGATCTACATACCAGATGTGGGGGGGGGGGAGTGAGAGGCCTGAAGTCATCACCATTTAACTATTCCAGCTATTCAAGAGGTACCTATTTTTGATCTGTTTCAGGTGATTCTTGGCTTTGTTTCTTCTGAGCTTGACATTCCACAGGTTCTGCTGGAGCATTTTCTTCAAATTCAGAGTCAATGTCTGAATTCTGAGCCTTGACAGACATGATTAAAAGGAGGACCTGTAAAAAAAAAATTGCCCAATTTTCCCATTATGGAAGAATTTGATAAGTCACAATCATTTGTCAGTTTCATTCCTGTCTATGTAACATGAAGCTCAATACTGTGACCTCCACAGGACAGCTATAAGGCTTACTAAAAAAAATTCTAACAAATATGTTTAAAGCCATCTCTTTTCCTCCAATGTAATGCTTCTGCAGAATGGCAAACGGCTCTTTAATTTGGTTTCAAGAACTGGATTCGTATCCCTCTGGGACTGTGATTCTGCTATCAAGTAATGTCCATGGCCTGGCTTGTTACAGTGAATAGGTTTCTTTTCTTTCAAATTACTTTTAAAGCCCTACAGACTACATGAGCGTCTTCCATAGCTATTTCATTTCCCTGATGTGAAAGGAGTTGATGGCTATTTTGAATTCATTGTTGTGATCCAGTCACCACCATTTATTTATCCCTTACTTTTCCTCAGAAAAGAAGCCCAAAGTGACCAATATCCAAGAATAAATTCAAGGTCAAAAAACAAGGGAAACTTATCTGGCAAGAATAAATTCAAGGTCAGAAGACAGTAGAAACTCATCTGGCAGTAAACATATCTGGTTTTTAGGCCAGCACTTTAAGCACGACAGTAAATGGTACAAAATACTGAGTTTCATTAGCACCACAAACCAAGACAAAAATATGACATGATCAACATCCCCAGTTTCCAGCCAGCTTCATCTAATAACTTGATCCAATTTTTTAAAGCCTCCTGAAAGGCCAATGGGGTTGGGCCATCTAAAGTTTAGGAGCAGGTTATCTCCAAAGCAGATGCTACAACACCGAAGGGTATCTCCTAGATCAGAGTGTCAGTGTTCCAAGTAACAAACTCCAAACCAATAAACTCGGAGACAGGCATTTTCTCAAAGTTCCATTTTATTAATCATATTGGCAAATCTGGGAAAACCCAAATCTGAGAGTTCCAGGTTTTCCCTTCCCAATAGAAATTCAAAGATCCATCCCGTGCACCCATCAGTCCATCACATGGTCCAATCACCATCCATCCCAACTGGAGACATCCCTCCAACCACTCCCAGGTGCAGGATGGTTTGTCCTTGACTCAGAAGACGAATGTTGTTATGCCTAAACTTCCACCTCTCTCTAAAAATCCCCCTCCCAAATTCCCAGGCACTAAAATGTGGCAGCTTGGAAGTTGCTAAGTAAAAGAGGGCTATGAAAATATTTATAGACCCCTCACATCCCGGACATAAACTGTTTCAACTCCTTCCCTCAAAACAATGCTATAGAGCACTGCACACCAAAAAAACTAGATACAAGAACAGTTTTTTCCTAAAAGCCATCACTCTGCTAAACAAATAATTCCCTCAACACTGTTCAACTATTACAAAGTCTGCACTACTATTACTGTTAATCTTCTCATCACTCCTTATCACCCATCCCCTCCCACTTGTGACTGTATGACTGTAACTTTGTCGCTTGTATCCTTATAATTTATATTGACTGTTTCCTGGTATGATTTGATTGCTTATTGTACCCTATGACTATCATTAAGTGTTGTACCTTATGATTCTTGATGAATATATCTTTTCTTTTATGTATACTGAGAGTATTTGCACCAAGACAAATTCCTTGTGTGTCCAACCACACTTGGCCAATAAAGAATTCTATTCTATTCTATTCTAAAATATGATACAAAGCTGACACGGGGCTGTTGAACTCTTGGCCCATGCCCGGTTTAGTGAAGTGGGAAAAAGTCCTGATATGTCATGTGACACCACTGTGACAATGTGAGCTTGACAACCCTGTCCTAGATCCATTAGATGACATTGTTTCATAGAAAGAACCTGAAGCATATCCACTTTGTCATGTCTTGTGGAATGGATAGCAAATCCTGAAAGATGATGATGCAGGCATAAATATTCAAAGAAGTGGTTGCTGATAGACAACCTTCATGAAATGAGGTTCATCAGATCACAAAGTGTCAGAGGCTACCTAAAAACCAAACAGCAGCTACAATTAAAAAAAAAAAAAAGCTTTCCCCCCAGCTGGTGGCTTCCAAACACACACACACACACACAAAATAATTCAAAGTATCTTTAATTTATGTAGCCCGAGAACTGCAATGATGCCAACAACATATATGCCACAACATAATTATATAATGTCACTGCATACCTATGTTGGGATATCTGGCGCAAGAATATAAATGGCATCATTTGAGTTATTATGACATCACACATGGCTTATCACTTTGCTTTCTTGCACCCCTTGCAGACGTCCATTTTTGGTTATGCTTCTGCTTAATTCTTCTTCCTATGGAATTCTCTTTCTGAGAGATAAAATGTTTCAGAGGTAGGCTGGTTTCACACTTCTTGACAGTTAATAGTTTAATGTGTTATGCAAACACAGACAATTGTGGTTTGTTTAATAAACACTGGTTATGCAAAACATGGCCTAGCAAAACAGATGAAGTCAATTAGAGAATATTTAATATCCAAGTCTGCAATTAATCTGCAATTATTATTTTTATTATTGCCAATTTTACTGCTTTTATTACAGTAGTGTTATGTTTGCTTTTGGAAGATCTCAAGGACAAGGTTAGGGATCAATCATCCTGAGGAAAATCTATGTGGTCACTAAGAGTCAACTCTGGCTGGATGTCACATGATTACCATTATCTATAGCTAAGTTTGGAGGGACAGAAAATTGATGCAATGCTGTGAACATCTTTATCCTGGTTTTTGGAGGCTGAGCGGGTCTGGATGGGGAACAATAGGCTTCAACTGAAGCTTGGTGAACCTGAGTGGCTCTGGATTTGGGGGCCACTGATTTCAGGAATATTTCATCTTTGATGCTACATGGGGCCTAAATTTGGTAGGTCCCAGGAGATGTACTTTCTCTGTCATGGCACCTGTCTTATGGAACATTTCTCCCTCCCTAAAATTAGATTAGCTCTATCCCATTTAATATTAATATAAGGCCCTCAAGACCTAGTTCTGTTATCAGGTCTAGAGGTCCCAGAGAAACAATATAGATGGCTCCCTTGTTGAGTTGGCTATTTTTATCCTCACTTCACCAAAGGTTTGTCACCCTAGTTATAATATTTACTTTCAATGTGATTTTATATATTTCTTATGTGGGGGGAGAGGTGGATGTGTTTTTTATCCATTTGTGTGCACAGCCTAGAGTCACCTTCAGTGAGATGGCTGGCTATATAATTTTGATTAATTATAAAATAAATACATTGAGTTGATCTATAATAGCTTGTTCGTACTTTGACAAGTTTAATTAATTAGACTGCTATTATCAGGTGACAAACATGCCTGTGCAAACATCAGCATTTCTATTGGCCAGCTTTCCTTATAGAGCTATAGTACAATTGCTTGATGAGTAAAACCCATTGAAACACATCATCCAAAATGCATAAGCTGATACTTTCTTGCTGCAGCTTTAGAAGCAAGGAATTAGAAGGGTTCCAGAAACCAGCATAATCCAAATTGTAGTGATAGGCTGCTCCTCTTTCAGTAGCCCACAGCTCAATCATATCAATCATTGGTACAATCCTGAACACTACAAAGCAGATCTATCACAGTCTAGGAGCTGCCAAGCAAATACCTCCAGATGATTTGTGCAAGTGAAAACCTTGACATTCTGCTTATACATAATGCATTTTTTTTGCCTGCTATGACTCTTTGACAGTAATGGAATAGTCCCAGGTTTTGTTGATGGATAATCACTTGAGCAGCCACATAATGAACATTTCTGGCCCTACATGCACGCACGGCCGGTCTGCTTAACAGCCGGACGGCTTTGCTTTCGCTCCATCCAACAGCCTCTAAGCAGGGCTCGGATAATCAATTTGTGACAAAGTTTTGTTCTGCCCAACACTCTAATTTATGTTGCCAGCTTGAAGATTCCTAGTCATTAATCATATATTTGGTGCTTTGTGTGGCTTTCGTATTTAACAGCTGAAGAAGTGGAGGAGAGGCAGTTTGCATCTCAGAACACAATCTACGAGAGCTGACTTCAATTCTGTTTCAGCTAGAAGGAATGAAGAATCCTGGCTGGGTACATCATCAGTTTTCATAGGAAATGAAACAGGGAGAAAGAGATAGATAAAGCGATAGTAAGAAGTGTAAGTTGTTTAAAATAATCAGACTGCCAGATCAAGATAAATAGGGTGTCAGACAAATCTTGTTTTGCCAGCCTGCTATCCCATAATACTTCAAACAATGACAATGAGCTTTTTAGTATAGGGGTTAAAGGCACAAGGCTAGGAACCAGGGAACTCTGAGTTCTAGTTCTGTATGTAGCTAACCTTCAGTATTAGCTAACTGGGTGACATTGGGTCAGTCACTTTCTCTCAGCCCTAGGAAGAAGGCAATGGTGAACTACTTCTGAAAAATATTGCCAGGAGCCAAGACCGATTCAAAACCACAATCAATCAATGAAAAAGTAGGGCTTTGATAGCTAGACTGCATAAATCTGAATCATCACTTGATGACAAATTCTGATTCAGTGGAAAGCCAAGGAGGGACTAGACATAAGATAAAGTGTGACCTTTTAGCAAACTGAAATCCTTAGGACCGTGGTGGCACAGTGGTTAGAATGCAACATTGTAGGCTAACTCTGCCCACAGCCAACAGTTTGATCCTGGCGAACTCAAGGTTGTCTCAGATTTCCATCCTTCTGAGGTCAGTAAAATGAGGACTTTTTAAATATGAAGATATACATTCCCTTGTATATTTGTAATATTTGTTAAGGGTTTCATGAAACAAATTGTAGGTAGGAAAAAGGAACAGGGCCAGAGGCGGTATTCAGCAGGTTCTGACCAGTTCTGGAGAACCAGTAGCAGAAATTTTGACTCTTGAGGAATGTATATTTTCTTTTATGTATACTGAGAGCATTTGCACCAAGACAAATTCCTTATGTGTCCAATCACACTTGGCCAATACATAATTCTATTCTATTCTAGTTGGGAGAACCAGCAAATACCACCTCTGACTGGATATTTTACAGTATCCTTCCCCTGCCATACCCACCAAGCCACGCTCATAGAACTGATAGTAAAAAAAATTGAATCCCACCACTGAACAGGGCAACCCCTTCTTCTGACATTCCTGACATTCATTTGTGGTTTTTTTTTCTTATGGTTCCCCTTTTCTATTTTCTTACTTTCTCCTTCCAGAATTCTTTTCTCTATAATCTCTTCTTTATCTAGCCTTTTCCAGGTGAAAGCCCACCTCACTGTAATAAAGAGTTCTGGACTGATTGATTTGAAATGTCTCCAAGGTCCGCTTATAACCCGAGGGCCATTGGTTATCCACCACTACTTTCGACACGTAATGTTAGCATGACTGCATATAGATTATAAAGACATTCTATCATTCCAGTTGTCTGTATAACTTCATCTTTGTATCCATGGGAACTCATGTAACAATATAGGTATTGTTGGGGTCACAACTCCCGCATTATACAGTTTCCAAAATTTGCCTCTTGTATTTCTTAGATCAATGGATCTGCTTTTAGTCTATTTGTTAGCATTATTGTATTCTCTCTCTCTCTCTCTCTCTCTCTCTCTCTCCCTCCCTCCCTCCCTGCCTCTCTCATCTGCTCCATAAATATATAGCAAATCAAGATTCTATGCTAATGGATACACACACACACACACACACACACACACACAATCAACTAGGAAGAATCAGTTTGATCAAAGCTTGCTATGATGCACCTGAAAGAAATGCTATGAACAGAAAGAGATAGATAAAAAGGGAATAGGGGAAGATTGTGCTTGTTTCCAAGTTTGAAGATTTTAATTAGATCTCATTATTTTTTTCTTTTAAAAAATTCTATATCATTTCTTCAGTAACTTTGACATCTCTTGAAGCCTATAAATGAATGTTTTAATTAACAGTGCTTAATGAGGAATGGAACTAGTGATCCAACACCACTCTCATATCTTGTAAATACTTATAGCATCTGCCTCCTCAACATATATAATCACTTCTCAAAATAAAACAGCAAATTAATAAAAAAAAACTTTATCTTGTAAATATTATGCTTTTTATTTATTTATTTATTTAATTTATATTACCAACTATTCGTCCATGGCAACTTGAGGCGGCTTACACAATGTAAAACCATATTTTAAAAAAAAAAAAACAATAAAAACTAACAAATAGAATCAAATAAATTAGTAAAGTACAATAGAACAAAATTTGGAAAAACAAAAACAAAAAAACAAAACAAATCAAAACAAAAAAAAAAAAACAACTCCCACCCCCCACCCCGATGACAGCAGATCACAAGAGCCATTTAATGGGCTCCATCCCCCTCTGGGTTCCCCAGGCCCGCTGGCAAAACCAGGTCTTCAGTGCCTTTTGGAAGAGTATTAGTGAGAGAGCCATTCTAATCTCTGGGGGAATGATATTCCAGAGAGATGGAGCCACCACGGAGAAGGCCCTTCTTCTGGGTCCCATCAGGTTTATCTCCCTCAGGGGTATTTTCTCGTATTGATCATTTTATTTCCTAAGATTTAATGTTTAAAATAATTTTGGAAACTTTTCTCTGAGCATAACCTATTCATTTATCAACTTGTAGAATAACCTAAGATGAATATATATATATATATATATATATATATATATATATATATATATATATATATATATATATATATATATATATATATATATATATACGTGTATGGTAAGTACATGTATGGTATTCAGCTTTGTTCGGGTATTTTCCTACTTCATTATAGTTGTGCTGTTAAAGTTTTAGCAACGTTTCGGTAGAATCTCATCTGCCATCATCAGGCTTCTGTATTGTGTTCGTCTGTGAGTCAGACTTTCACAGCCGTTTCAGTTTTAAATTTGGGGCTAGCCTACTGCTGTGCCAGAATGGTTTTTTCTTCATCCTGATTGGCTGGGAGTCTTGGTCTGTGTTCATTGGTCTTGGAATTTTCTGTGTTCTGCTTGATTGGTGTTTCTAATATCTTCTGTCTGTTTTGTGGCTTTTTTTGTCTTGATTGGCTGGCAACATTGTGTTCCTGTATTGGAGGCCTTTAGTGCAGCTTGGCTCCGAGTAAATATACGGCTATCATTTATTAGGAAGCTAGGTTTCATCTGGGTTCCTGGTTGGGGTGTGTTTGAGCTGGAGTTATCAGGGGGGATCTGTTTGTGCCCAGGTGTTTGGCTGGCTTGTGGTGTGGAGATTTTTTTGTTTGTGAGTGCAGGCTTCCAAATAATTGACAGTCTGGTGGAATCATCTCTTCTATTCATGCTTTCATTTCATGCTGAAATAGAATATCTATCTATCTATCTATCTATCTATCTATCTATCTATCTATCTATCTACCTATCTATATATGGATCTTTGGTTATTCGGGTTTTCTCCCGCGTAAGATTGGAAGTATCTAGGCAACGTTTCGATGAAGTCTCATTCATCATCTTCAGGCTTCTGTCTTCAGCTCTGTGCTTCTCAGAGTGATGTGAGCTTGCAGCTGCTTCTTCCTTTTAACTGCTAGTGGGGGTGTGACTTGATTGGGTGGGGGCTTGGCTGTGTTCTGATTGGGTGGGGGTGTGTTCTCATTGGTTGGGGGTTTGGCTGTGTTCTGATTGGTTGGGGGTTGGCCATGTTCTGATTGGCTGGAGGTGTGTTCTGTTCAGGTGGGGGCTTGGTTGTGCTCAGGTTGGTCTTAGTTACTGGGGGATTTGAGCTGGTGAGCTGTGATCTTGCTGTTTGGCTTCGAGTTCGTGGTCGTGCTGCATCTTCATGGTGGGGGTCAGTTCGCTTCATGTATGACTCAGGGGGGCTTGAAGTGGGTAGTGATGCGGCTACAGTGCGGCTTCTGGTCTGTGGTCGTGTCTCATCTTCTGTGTGGGTGTGAGTCTGCTTTTTACGTGGAAGTGTGGTGGTGGCATCTTGTGTGGCCCTCGTGGGTGTGGGTCTGGTGTCATTCATCGTGTTAGGTACTCGTCTGTTCATGAGGGCGGGTTTCCAAATGGCTGGTAAGCGGGAGGTGTCATCTCTTTTATTCATGCTGTGTGGGCGTTTTTCTATCTCTATGGCTTCTCTGATTATTCTGTTGTTGAAGTGTTCGGTTTTGACGATAGTTCTGGTATTTTTAAAGTCAATTTCATGTCCTGTGGCTTTGAGGTGTTGGACCAGGGAAGAGGTCGGTTCTTCTTTTTTGATCAAAAACCCCTCAGAGTGAGAAGCACAGAGCTGAAGACACAAGCCTGAAGATGATGAATGAGAATTCATCGAAACGTTGCCTAGATACTTCCAATCTTACACGGGAGAAAACCCGAATAACCAAAGATCCATATATATATATATATATATATATATATATTTTTCTGAGGTTCTCGCGGGTATTTGTATGTGGATCTTTGGTTATTCGGGTTTTCTCCCGCATAAGATTGGAAGTATCTAGGCACGTTCGATGAAGTCTCATTCATCATCTTCAGGCTTGTGTCTTCGGCAAGCCTGAAGATGATGAATGAGACTTCATTGAAACGTTGCCTAGATACTTCCAATTTTACGCGGGAGAAAATCTGAATAACCAAAGATACACACACACACACATATATATGTGTGTGTGTGTGTGTGTGTGTGTGTGTGTGTGTTTTCTTAAGTTTTCGTGGGTACTTACATGTATGTTATTCAGCTTTGTTCGGGTATTTTCCCACGTCATTATAGTTGTGCTTTTAAAGTTGTAGCAACGTTTCGGCAGAATCTCATCTGCCATCATCAGGCTTCTGTATTGTGTTTATCTGTGTATATACTATATATACTATATATATATCAATAATAACATGTATATTAGAGTTGCTTGCATAGGGTATTATAAGTTGAGATCTTACTTTATTTTTATTTATTTTATTTATATTATTGAAAAGATTTATATGACTGACTATCTTAGGCAATTCTGGATAGATTCAATCTGGGTCGATCACCAGTACCAGAGGTTTAGTCTTCTAGGTTTTTGAATTCATGCTGGAACTTCACTCTAGCAGAATGTGTGCTTTGTTTGGACTATTCTATGTGCAGCATTTATGTGATTTCCTTATGCTGCCAAGCCCTCGGCTCCTAAGTACTTGATAAATAAATCAGTAGTCCTGTTGACTGACAAGGAGCCCATTTCAAGGCTTCAATATTTTTCTTGGCTATTTTTGTCCCTGCTCAGCCAACAATCTTAGAAGCTGCAAAATTGAATGTATGTCCTTGTTCATTCAGTTCTGGGTGGTTTACTTCCTTAACAAGAAAAAGAGAAGAAATACAATAAGAAACCAAATACAGATAATGTAATGCAAAATAAAATAGTTAAATAGTTAAAAAGATAAAACACAACTCATAGAAAAAGATACTATTTCGACGTTAAAAAATAGAATAGACATTAGAGGTCTGGAAAAAAAATGGTTTTAAAAAGCAGGACAAGAAACAATGGTTGGAAATTAATCAAGGAGAGAAGCAACTTGGAATTAAGGAGAAACTTCCTAACAGAGAGAACAATTAATCAGTGGAACAGTTTGCCTTCAGAAATCATGGGCGCTTCATCACTGAAGGTTTTTAAGAATAGACTGGAGAGCCACTTGTCTGAAATCGTATAGGGTCTCCTGCTTGAGCAACGGGCTGGACTAGAAGATCTCCAAGGTCCCTTCCAGCTCTATTCTATTCTGTTCTAATTCTAATAATGGGTAAAATGAGTAGTAAGAAATAACATTTTGTTATGGCAATCATTTAGTAATGACAAAGAGCTTTCAGATTAGAAATATACCCCCAAAAAAGTCAGGTGAGGGGTTGTTAAGATAGCATCATACAGAAATATGATTGCTTACTGATCAATGATATCTTGATGTAGAGGTCCACAGAGAGGACCTTGGAAAAGAAATGTGACAGCAATTAGTAAAACTTAAACTAAATCTAGGAAGAAATAAGACATTAGAAAGAAACTTAAAAGAATCCCACCTTAACTCTTTTTTGATACAGGAAGGAAGGAAGAGAAAACACAGACTTTTAATATTCTGTTACTTTAACCCTGTCTCAATAAAGCAGAGTCCAGGCATTCTTGAGGAATCTGTTTCCTGGCTTGACCTACCTCGACAGGGCTGACTCCTGAAGCTTTGGACTCCCAAAAGTGCTAATAATCTGAAAGCATGACAAACCAAAGGTGGAGAAGCAATATCGCCTCTTATGCTCTCATAGTTGATGCCTATCAACAAGGACATGAATTTTTTGGCCATTATACTGAAGTATCACTGTATACATTGCACCACCCCAAGAATCATTTATGAACTTCTGAAGAAATCCTGCTTTTTGGACAGGTTCATATAAAAGGTTATTAATTGTCAAGGAGCAAGGTCTTTACTGTGGCCAACAATATCTCCGGGGGCTTGAAAGAGGCAAGACGGTGATCAGGGAAGCCTTTTGTACACTCAACAGTATTGCATACAAATACAAAGTGGTGAGGATGCAATTATAATATCATATCCACCCTCTTGCTTTCTTGCTGTGACCTCTCTTTCATAAGGTCACTATCTATGACAGCCTCATTGCTCTCAAAATCTGTTCAAGAGCACTTTCTCCATTCGAACTCCTGTTTTCCTGCAAACCATTCTTTTTCAGAGGGCCTTAGAGTTTTGATACTGCTTGTCCTTGTTCATGTTTGTTGAGAAGGTTCAACTTTCATCTGCATAAATCTAGAGTATATAGGGAAAGGTTATGCTTTGTTGGACGCTATATATCTACTTCAGTATGTAAATTAGTTTGAATGTCTATGATTAGTGATTTAAAATTCTTTGAAATAAATCTATTAAAGGCCTGCTTTCTTATTCCACTTTACTGGGTCAGTTTTGCTTCCCCTTATTTTATGTATCATTCTGAGTTGCTTTTCTTTCAAGGTTCTTGTCATTGCTTTCTTTATTCTTGAAACTCAGAGGTTATAGAGACAAATTTTAACCAGGATGTCTACCTAAATTATTAGGGGATGAATCTCCATCTTCTTTTCTAGGGAAAAAGAAAGGGAAGGCAGAACTTCTAACGAAGGAAGGATTTTTTTAAAAAGCAGAAAATGTTTTAGGTCACCAAGTATGCATTGCCAAGAACAGGAATCCAACAATCTTTTCCCATGGAATGAGGGAATCAGTTGCCATAGAATAGTCCAAAGCACACGTTCTGGTGAAATAGAAATTCCCTGAGGATGGGCTCTAGCACAAATCTGAAATCTCAGAAGACTAAAACTGCGATCCCTGTAACTGAAGCAGATTGGATCCTGGGACATTATCCTGGGACACATATATTGGCCTTGATTTGTGGAATCTGTTATCAGGTGATGGGTTTTAATGACAATATTTTAAGGCAATAAAATGCCTTAAAATCACCTACCTTATTCATTGGCAAATAAGAATGCTGATCTGCAAAAATCAGGATTTGGCTACTCATTAATAAAAAAAATAGGCTATTATACAATTATAGAATAATATAGGTTGGATTTAATCACTGCAGACAACTTTGTGGGAGAGGCTGAAAAAAAATATGAAGCTTCTCTCACTAATCCAATCATTTTCCATGGGGCAGGGGGAGAAAAATGGAATTGCAGTTCCCCTTAGGCCTGCCAGAAGTATCTACTTTAGAGGGTAGACAGTTAATGGAGACATATGATGGCTGTTGTGAAATATGAACCTAAGCAGCAAAGAAAAGAAAAAACAGCCTAGTCCTTTGTGTAACAAAGAAGAAACACAGAATCACAAGAAGCAGAAATTAGCTAAAGATTGATATATTACAAAGAATATGCAAAGCATATGAAATAGCTTTTTGGGAAAAATATTGTCATGAATAAAACCCACTTCTCAAAGCATTAAAGTAGCTGCATCCTCTGGAATTATCAGTAGAGCTGATCTGAAATCTTTTCTTGCAGTAGTTGTCTCAGTGTGTGTGTGTCTGTGTGTGCGTGTATGTGCGTGCATGTATGTATGTTTCACTTCTCTGGCAATTTTAGAAAAAGTGAGGGGAGGATTATTGGTGCAGTAGCTTAATGACACTGGAACACCAGCCAGAAATGATCTGAGACTACCTCAGTGAAATGGAATTAACTCCCATCACTCACTCTCTAGCTCCTTCCCACTCAGCAGTTCAAAAATACGTAATATTGCGAGTAGGTAAATGGGTACCACATTGATGGGAAAAACCTAGCTGTGTGCATGTATGCAGACAGCAGAAGCCAGGGGTGGGATTCTACCGGTTCTGTCCACCTCTGTAGAACCAGTTGCTCTGAAGAGCAGCAAACAGAGAGCATACGTAGAACCAGTTCTATGTCTGCTGCTGTTTTGGCCCACATGCCCGCCTGGGCTCTTACCTGACCTTTATTTCCTGCTTTATAAACCGCAGCTGCTTTGCGTGACAAAGCTGCAGTTTAAAAAGCAGGAAAAAGGTGCCTTTTCAACCGCTGCACACCTGCGTGCAGCGCTGCTCAAACGTAAAATCACCGAACTGGTAGTTACACCGGTCGAATCTCACCTCTGGCAGAAGCCAGTGCTGGACTTGATCGGATGAAAGGCATCACGACATGAGGTAAGCCAAGGTGAGACTGGTGGAGGAGCCCAAAAGAGCCAGCAAACTGGGTGCAGCTTATTAGCTAGTATAAAGTTAGTTCTCCCCCTCCTGTGGCACACCAAGGATAGGTAAGCAAGTGCCAAAGATAACAAGCTATCAATCCATGCTGTCAGGATTGCATTGTGTCTATTATGTATGTAGATTTCCCTGACATTTTATGCTATATGCTAAATAAATACATTTAGAAAAAACATTTGGTGTTTCCTGGCCTGCATCTTCAGGTGTCAACCTTGGCAACTTTAAGACTTGTGGACTTCAACTCCCAGATTCCTCAGCCAGCTTTGCTGGCTGAGGAATTCTGGGAGTTGAAGTCCACAAGTCTTAAAGTTGCCAAGGTTGGACACCCTGACTAGGTCATTCATATGTTCTTAGTGGTTTTTATTATTGTTGCTGCTGCTGCTGCTGCTGTTATTAAAAAGGTCTTTGCTAGGTGAGGAACAGAGAATTGTTGCAGTAAAAGAATTTCTAAAATCATAAATTCCATTTAAGGAATGCCTTTCCCTGGGAGATGTAACATAGACATGCTTATTCTCTTTCTTATTCTCTTGTGCCTGACAAATGCTATTTATTCTTTTGTCATATTTTTAAATTGCTCTGATTTGGTTGTTCTATTGTTTAGTGCTGGAATTGGAATCAGAACCTTGTTGAAGCAGAATACTTTCAACAATGTATTTTTAATTTATTTGATTATTGTTTTGTTGTATGCTATTATTAGATACCTTGACAATATTAATACTGTAGGTTCTGGTATAAATCCTGAAACAAATATTGAAGTACTATTTAGTTAGTTCTGTGTAGACAAGAATTTCAAGGTCAGACGGTTTGCAGAAGGCCTTCATTCTAAACACTGCTATCTCTTTTCTTGGAAATTAACCCTGGGGAACATCTAGACAGCTTCATGTGTTAAACAGTATATTCTCTGTCTCCCCCCTTCCCCTTTCTCTCACTGCATAATAATTTGGTGGGGACTTAACACTTAATAAGAAAATGAATGTTTATAATGCCGTTTAACCCTCTTGGTTTTGAGTTTGCCTCCTAGGCTTTTAACATAATGAAAAAGCATCCCATGTGCACTGAAAAAAGTTATTCATATTTACCTCCTTCCTTATACTTTGAATCAACCTAGAATACCAATAATGAAAGCTGCTTCAAATTTATTTACTGACCAACAGCTGTCACCCAAAACATATTCTCCATGAGGAGTGCTATTTAAACTCTTCTTTTGCCAAGTGTGAGACTCCAGTTAAATGCTACATTACCACGACAGTTCCACTAATGTACTAAATTGGTGCACGCTTGGACTGGAATGTGGAGAAGAGGGGTTTAAACATTATTATTTATTATTCAATGCAGGTTCTATAGGTTCCTGTCTGAAATCCTGAAGAGCTGCTGTATGAAATCAGTTTCAGTCAGGATACATTATAGTGTTATATACGGTCCCTAAAACCTGGGGTACAATCCTTAAGGGATCCAGTTCAGAGATAGTATTCAGCAGGTTCTGACCAGTTCTGGAGAACCGGTAGTGGAAACTTTGAGTAGTTTGGAGAACCGGTAAATACCACCTCTGACTGGAGATTTTACAGTATCCACCACTGATCCAATTGCCCCTGTCTTGAAATACTTCCTGTGTTCTGACCAAGGCTTCCTGAGACAGTAACAATCACACGCTGTTCCCCAAAACCTTGTTTTTATTTCAACGGCTGTGAATTATATGCATTCACAGCCCATAATGAGTCCCAATCAGTTTATGAATAGTCCAACAGAAGTCTGCCACAATCTTTCGGGATAAGATTGATAAGCACCCACCTTTATCTCCCTTGAAATGCTGCCAATGACGAAATTGCCAATTAGCTGTACAAGGCCAAACGGAGAACAAAGTCAACATGGAGCTTCAGATTTTAAACCAACCAGAATGAACAAAGTTACTTCCTGCAAAGGCTCATGTCCCTTTGCTCCTCCTTTATGTCTTATGGGAGGGGCCAATCATCTCCAAGCCTTACTCCCGAGTTGCCCTTTTGTCTTAACTGTTCTTGCCTTCTGGCAGCTCTGCGCAAGCTCTGCGCAAGCACACAGGGGAACAGGCTCCCCTCTGCCTTGCTAATGTCTGATTCTGGAGGCTCTGGAGTCAGCACATAACTCTCAGATGGCCCTGGCCCCATCTCTGTATTGGATGTAGATCCCTCATCCAAGCCCTCCCCAGACTCCAGGACTGACCCATGTTCCTCCCCACTGTCCAACTCTACTGCCAGTTCTGCAGGCCGCCAGCGGACCACAACATCCTGTAACAAAGATAAGATATTATAAATAATAATAAAATTAAATGAAATAATAAAAAATAAAAGGGAATAATCATGTTATATTAAGTGTGATTATATTTAAATTATATCCAATTTAATTTTTATCAATCAATATTTTGGATCATGTCCCCTTACATTACTTAAAGGCTAAGGTTTGAAAATGGTAGCACTGCCTTTGCATGAACAATTTGAAACTAGATAGTTCAATGGCATGACTTAATTTGAGGGCCCTTTCTAGGTTTCTGTGATGTTATTCACTCTGTGAAATATCAAGAGAACTCAAAAGAGTTTGACTAAAATTCTCAATGCTTTTTCAGGTCCCCTGGTTGCAGACATTTCACAATAAACTTTAAAATGGCCTTGGCATAATGAAATTTGCCACAGCTAGATGAATAGATAACTTCTGTGGCATCCCTTGCATCAGCCAAGCTCTGTTTGTTCCTTTGCGAAATCCCTATCTTAACCCTTGAACCTAGAGAAGTTTTAAAACCAATTTCACCAGTGTTTGTTTAGCTGTCTTCTGTCAGATGTATTTTTGAGTAAATAACATGTTTTGTCAACAAAAGATAACTCTGCAGACCCAATCAATATGTCTGACGTGAGTCAGTCTCTTCTGATGTTTGAAGCAAGTTATCACCTGCTAATATTTCATCTAAGTCAGAAGTGGTCCTGTTATGGAGGCAAGAGTAAGGAAATAGTACAGGTTGGTGCAATAAAGGTAGTAGAACTGGGAGACGTTTCTGCACCACAGAGCAAAATCCACCAAGAGATTCTTCTGCATATTCTTCTGAAAAATGGCAGAATAACAGCAGAATAACTGGGGAGAACTCATGTATATCTCCCATTCATTTCAAGAGGACATCACTCACTGGGAGACTTCTTGGTCTGTTTTGACCCTTGTCAGTAAAGGGTAGCTACCTAGATTTCATAGCGTCAGACACTAACTGCCTTGGGCTTTTGTAATTTAAAGTCAGTGAGACTCAGCTCTGTCGTCTGGTTCATTGAAAAAAGAGATCTAATTTCTATTGTTGGCAACCTACTGGAACATCATTTCTATCTCATCCATCCCAATATTCAGAAAAAAAGTGCAGCTTGCACGGTAAGCTTTTAAAAACAGCTTGTTGGTTTTGGAACATGTGGCAAGCTGTGGTACATGTGACAAGTCATTAAACTTCAGGGGGAAGTAAAGTACCAGCAAATTATCTTGAGCCCCAGACAATTACTTAAGCCATTCATACAGAAAGAAATCTAAAAGGACTTCATGTATCAAATTATCTTGTATCAAATTATCTTTGCTCTATAGTGAGAAGTTTTTTTTCTTAAGTTCTCCTTTCATCCCTAAATGATCTTCCAAGTTCTAGGTAATTCTACAGTGCTGCCTCCTGATATCTTGTTCAATCCTTATTTTTTCTTATGTGCCAACTGCTGCTTTATCTCATTGCTCTAGGTTCCTGGATCAGCTCTAGTTGTTCCTTGCTTGCTTGCTTTGAAATCTTGCTTCAGCAGAAACCCAATGAACCCTAATCAATGGCTGTACTGACTCAACCTTTGCATAGTTCTTCCAAACCCTGAAGTAATCATCTTTGAAGACAGCATTGCTCTGTAACCATCTAGATGTAAAACAATTGGTATCTGTTAAGAGTTTGCAACAGAAATTCAAGTCCAGAAAACACACAGATGACTGATTCAGCAGGATCATTAACTTCTTTATAAACATAATAAAATGAGAGTAAAGTTTAAAATACCACTTGTAGATTCTTTCAATGTAACATAAGCAAAAACACAAGCAGCAGCAGCTCAGAGCAGAACTCTAGTTTCAGCAAGCAAGCAAGTTAGTTTCAGTTTCAATTCTCAGCAAAGCCACACAGAGCCAAACCACACCCAAGCTGTCAGCTCCCATTGGCTGGTCTGTTGCCATGCTTACTCACTTGCTCACTTTGTTAACCATGTCCCTGCTAGTTAATGAATATACTCTGACAGTATCCTATGGTCCTCTGAACCTTTCACTTCCAGAAATATTGAATTGGGACTATAAAAAAAGAACCAGGGTAGGCTTCTGCATTTCAATTGGGCTTCAACCACTTTGCAGATGATTCAGAAGAAACACTTCAGGTCTAATGCAAATGCAAGTAATATATGAGCCATCTAGAGTTGGACTGCCATAGAATAGCATAGCACAGTGTAGCACAGTGCTGTGCAATACAGCACAGCACAGCATACCAAAGCACAGCATTCATTAAAGTAGACCTTCTTTTTTCAGGCTTATGTATGAATCTTGGGGTGGGTCTATATTCAAAGTTATGTTAACTTAAAAAACTGACTCCTTAAGGCAACTACACCTTTTGTTAGGCTTATAGAGAAACCTGGACTAAATTGTTCTTTAATGAATAGAAGAGATATGTGCTCATGCAAAATCCAAATCACTTGTTATAATTTGTGTTCAATGCATGCCAAGCTCTACTGAACAGGATAACCAAATGATAGACAGAGTGTTTTTAATGATTTTGTGCAACTCTTGATGGGAATACTTGGAAACTTCACTCAAATTCATACAACAGAAATGGCTTTGCCAGCTCCTGCCAGTTTGTTGAATTCTGCTGCTTGGAATGAAGTGCTCAGTACTAATATTTCTATTTGGTCTTAAACGTCATTATCAGTCTGGGTTGGTATGAGTGGCAGCCCTCAGTGTGTTAAATATATGTAATTATAATCTTCTAATAAATATACTCAACAGTTTAAGAGAAGAATTCATTACTTGACCCATATTGCCAACACCAGGCTCAATCATGCCGGCATTCCCTTTTATAGAAAAAATATCTCTGTATCTCACTGTTTAATGGTATGTGGGAATGACCTTGAGGGACAAGGGGAAGAGATGTTGCTTAGGGAACCATCAGACAAGAGGGATTGGAGCTCCTTTTCCAAAAGTTGACAAGAAACTTAGGAAGGACCTACTCAAATTGATCAGACTGTTACAAGCGACTGTGAGAGATTTGTACTTTCAGACTTTCAGGATTCAGTTAATTTAGCCTTACTATAAAAGCAGAATTAGCTCATCTGGTTTCCTGACTGGTTTACTCTGGAGGACTGATATTCTGCATGTATTCATTTATCATGCATCTGCATACAGTATCTGTTTCCTAAGTCCATTCTTGGGACTCCAAAAAACAATGTAGACACTATCCCACAGCACAATCCACCTCATAGAATTTTATTTATTTATTTATTGAATTTATATTGGCCCCTATTTGCCCATGACGACTCGAGGCAGCTTACAAAATGTAAAATCATATTTAAAATAAAAAAAAACTAATAAAAATAATCAAATAAATTAATAAAGTACAATAGAACAAAATCTGGAAAAATAATAAATAAAAAATCACCCCCAACTCCCACCCATCCCCCACCCCAATAACAGCAGATCACACGAGCCATTTGATGGGCTCCATCCCGCTCTGGCTTCCCCAGGCCTGCTGGCAGAACCATGTCTTCAGTGCCTTCCAGAAGAGTATTAGACAGGGGCCATTCTAATCTCTGGGGGAATAATGTTCCAGAGAGAGGGAGCCACCATGGAGAAGGCCCTTCTTCTGGGTCCCACCATGTGTATCTCCCTCAGGGATGGGACCTGCATCATTTCCTTCCTTCCCGCTCTAATGGGTCGGGTAGATGTAACTGGCAAGAAATGTTCCCTCAGATAATTTTGTTGTTATATTAAAATTATGGAAAAACCCTTGTAATACATTCAATAAATAACACAACTCCATTTATCATGGGTGATTGCTAATTGCCAATGATATGCTACAATGGAGTTAGCATATGGAATCAGTTTCCTTTCTTTATTGCCAAGCCATGTATTTGCTGTGAGCCATGGTGGTGCAGTGGTTAGAATGCAGGACTGCAGGCTACTTCTGCTGCCTGCCAGCTGCCTGAAATTTGGTGGATTGAATCTCACCAGGCTCAAGGTTGACTCAGCCTTCCATCCTTCTGAGGTGGGTAAAATGGAACCCAGATTGTTGGGGGCAAAAGGCTGACTCTGTAAACCCCTTAGAGAGGGCTGTAAAGCTCTGAGAAGCGGTATATAAGTCTAAGAGCTTTTGCTAATGCTCTCATTGTATTCCTGGCAAAGAAATGGCATGAATGTACTTCCTTTCTTGACTCAATCATACTCAAGCACAAAGTCTTCCTGTAATTTTAATTGTGTACATTGTTTTACTCTAGCACTTTTGGAATTTTCAATGAATTTGATGGATGCCTTGGTTCTGCATTTGATGAAGCAAGCAGGGGGGGTGGGGCTGATCCTGAGATATGACAAAGGAAATTCTGAGCCAACCAACCTGATCCTGGCCAAACTGTCTCATTTGTTTCACAACACATTCAATCTTCATTTGAAAGCCTGATGAAAGAGGCTTCAGCTTCTGTTTATGGGCCAATACACTAACTGAAATGGAGGTTGGGTTTCACTTGGCATATAATAGCCAGTTCATGATAGCAAAGATCATCAGTTGGTGGGTCCCTTTAGCACACACCATACAACCCATGAACTAAAAAAATGATGACCATTAATTATTTATGTAGTTTGTACCAGACAACCTCTTGTTTATCTAGTCAAAGGCATGAAAAAAATGGGGTATAGAAAAATCAATTGGCCTGGTAAATTGTGAATTGTATGACCTAACATTTGAGCATTGTTCTAGGGAAGAGGTGTGTGGAGTTGTATTTCTGCATGGGAATTGTGAGACCTGGCAAAGAAATACTGCCTAGGGAACAGTCAGATAAGACTTACAAAACTGCTGTCAACCTTACAGATAGACTAGACCAGGGGTGTCAAACTCAAGGCCTATGGGCCGAATCTGACCCATGGTGTCATCCTGGAAACAGCAAAGAACTGGCTTGGGGTTCCTCTGCCAGTGAAAATGGAGCTTGGGGAGGCCACACGTGGTCCACTCGGGCTCCGTTTTCAATCACCCGGGCTCTGTTTGTGGCCTCCCCGAGCTCCATTTTTGCTGGCAGAAGGCTGTAGGAGGCTGTCGTGGACACAAATGGAGCCTCAATCAGTAACATCGAGCTGGCCATGCCCACCCTGGCCATGCCCACCACCCCCCAGCCCCCTGAGGTCAAGCACAACTCTGATGTGGCCCTCAATGAAATTGAGTTTGACACCCGTGGACTAGATAGAAAACACAAGTAGATAAGCTGATTCTACTGTATTATAAAGTAGAATCTTGCAAGTCTGAAAACACAGTTCTCTTGCTATCGCCTTTACAGCCTGATTATGTAGGGAAAGCTCCACCTGAGCCTCTTGCTCTTCCCATTATGTAGCTGTGGGGTATTTTCCCCTCTTACCTAGTCATTCCCTAGGCAGCATTTCTTTCCCCGGCCTCCCAAGTTTATTCCCACATACCATTATAGAAGATCACTGCAGTGTAAACAGTAGGAAATGAACTTGTACTTAGCTACATACCAAGCAATTCAATGACAGCTCAAGAATGGTCTACTTTTCTGGGGAAATTGTTAGTTTCAGAAATAACACCTTGGGCTCTAGGCCAGGACTATCAGTTATCTAGTAGAGAACATTTCACTGTCAGTGAAGGCTGAGAAGAGAGGGCCAGGCTCAACAATAATGCTGAATAGAGTCCGGATGGCACAGAGAACTGGACTTCCCAGCAGCTCAAATCCATTTTCCCCATTACGTGTTTTTTTTTTTAATCAGGGCAACTTGGTCTACCCAATTATGGCATGGAGCTTACTGCTCCACTTTTGCCTTTCAGCACCAATCCAGAATCCTTCACAGGCAAGCTGCTTTTGCAACAAACTGTTTTTTGTGTTGAATTTATGTTTTACCGACAAAGAAATAAAGGGACCCTAGCACAGATCTATTTCAAGCTATTTAGCTCTCATCAGCTAGTCATACCCTTCTGGGATTTGAACCAGGACTACTTGCATATTAGGTAGATATATTAACTTCTAAGCCACAGGCTCTTCTTGCTCTGTCAGCTATACCAGGGGATTATTTCTTTGTCGGTAAAGCATAAATTCATTTTTTTCCCCATTGCTACATGTACTTCAAAGACAGAGCCCATACACATAAGATGGCCATGTTAACAAGTTTAGAAATACGATTTTTGGAATTTGGCTGAGATCACCATTCCTGCCAGGCTACTGCTGAACTCCTGGGGGTGGGATTTAGGGATGGCACAGAAGTAATAGATGGCACAGTTTTAGGTTTGCATGCCAGGCTTTACCAGCATCTTAATTACAGTGATCTTGCTAGCGGTACTTGCACATTGGGGCCGGGTCAGTTATCAAGTTAAGGTGGTAGTTGAATGACATTATACTACATTGAAATATCATTACAAAGGGCACTATTAAGTAGTGGATAGCAGATATCAAATAATAGTAGAGAGGCACTGTGTTGATGGTGGGAGGGAAACCAATGACATCTTTTGTATCTTTACTTTTTCATATAATAAATAAGAGTCATGTCGTACTTTGCTTTTAGCATTTCCTGAGGCTACTTGGCATACCTTGAACTCCGTTTTCATTTTACCTTTTTACCTTTAATTTCTTACACTATTCCCATTGGTTTGTTGTTCTTGTTGTTGTTTTTCAAAAATGTGCAATTTTCCATATTTCTTTCTCCTATACACTCTTTCATCCAAGCATAAACCATACTACCTGGCACTTTCTAATGATCTGCACCATCCTCTGAGTAGCAACCAGTTGCAGAAAGATTGTCAGGCTTCGTTCAGATATTTCAACATTCGTGTCTTCATAACAAATGAATTTACACAGCTAGAGTCTACAGAAGAGCATTAATTCAGAGCTTTATTTTTAGCTCACTGAAAGATTGAAGGTTTATGGGAAGAAGACATGGGATGCATCTTTGGAAATGTTTTTACTGGAAGGATTAGCCAAGCTTGCATGACATGCTGAGACACAAACTATCCAAATGTGTAGCCTAGCCTGTCATGCAGTTCCAACCATATGGATTAGTTTGTGATTCAGCCTGCCACAGAAACTCAGAATGTTGGGGGGAATCTTAGGATGTATGGTTAATCCTTCTCTGTAAATCAGGGTTGTCAAACATTAATTTAATTGAGGGCTGCAGTAGTTGACCTTGGGGGAGGGGGGGCAGAGGGGTATGGCCAACTGAGTGGCTGTGGCCAAATGGGTATGCATGGCCAGCTTCATTCCACTCACTGGGCATGGCCAACTGGGTGGGGGTGGCTGGCTGGCTGGCTGAGCGTGGCCAGCTTAACACCACTCCCCAAACTGCTGGCATATTTCCTCTTTGCACTGGGTAAACCAGGCCAAAGCCACACTGGCCTAATATTTTCTCTTTGCACTGGATAGACCAGGCTGAAGCAATGCAGGAAGGCCCCTTACATTTTCCAGGATGGTCCCGCAGGCCAGATCCGACCACATTACAGGCCAGATGTAGCCCATGGACCTTGACTTTGACATCTCTGCTGTAAATCTTAACTATTTTGTGGTAAATATGTGAGGATAATGAGGAGCTTTCTGTTGCCTGATTCAGCATAGGAACAAGTGGTGGGATTCATCCAGTTCGCACCAGTTTGGGAGAACCGGTTGTTAACTTTCTGAGCAGTTTAGTGAACTGGTTGTTGGAAGAAATCATTAAGGCAGAGAACCAGTTGTTAAATTATTTGAATCCCACCACTGATAGGAACTTATTGCCTTTGGCCATTTACAAGATGGGCTTTAAAATAGCCAAGATGTGTAGGTGTCCTTTGATTCCCACAATGGATGAATGGCTGCAAAAGTTGATGAAGTTAGCAGGGATGGTTAAAATGACTGCTTTGATTAAAGAAGAAAAAAAACACACAGTTACTTTTGTTTCTAATTGGAAACCACTTCTGGACTTTGTGCTTGAGAAGGGAAAAAAATGAAACTTTGATTTTGGGTTTTACTGATTAGGTAGGTTTGTTGTTATAGAAATGACTAGTTTCTATTGCTATGTAAAAAAAAAAGTTGAAGTTTGATGCTATTATTTTATTCTACTGCACCAAAGGGAATTGGAAGTCAATGCCTTTTCTTTCTTTTTTCCCTTTTCTCTTTTTCCTTCCCTTGTCGTTCCCTTATTATTTTCTTTTGTATTTTTTAATTTTAGATTATAAACTAATAAAAAAGGGGGGAAAAGATGGATTTTTTTAAAAAAATAACCAAAATGGGGATCCTGATCACACAATTGAAGCCCCGACCCTTTTACATATGTACTGAACTCCAGTGGATACAATGGATTAGGTTGCAAACTGCTTATGAATACATCTCATAGGCTATGTAGATGGGTGGGAATGTATAATAGTTTTCCATCATCTTTGAACTAGGATGGAGGTTTAATATCATGCCACTGATCACAACATGTTAATAGTCTACAGAAAGATAATTATGGAGCTGCCAAACAGAAACTCAGAGACCATATACGAGTTATCATTGATGATCTAGCTCAATATTCTCTCCTGTAAATGGTTCTGGCCCTTTCAGATCTCAAACACAAATACCAATTTTGTATCATCCGTTACTTGATGAATTTCTGTATATTCAAAATTTGTCCAGCTTATATTGACATATTTATTAGGGCTACTTTATACAAAGATCCAGAAAGTCATTAGATGCCACCATCTCTCTGCTACCATCAAGAGGTCATCTAGATATTTTCAGACAAGATAGGATAGCCCTAACATCTATGAACAAACTTCCAATTCTTGACCCTTCCACCAGAAGGAAGTTTTCCTCTGGTCCAGAATGTTAAACCAAACTACTTGTAGAAATGCAAATTTTATTTTGTTGTCAAGGACACTATGATTTGAGCAATCAGGAATGATTTGCCTAAGTATTTCAGGACAGCTGTTTGGGTGGACCATCTTTCCCTGCACACATAGTCTTAACAAATCCACTCAATTTACACACAGCATCTTCTCTTGTTCAGCCAGTTCAGCATCCTTGTGCTTCTGGGCTGGTTTTCCCATTCCTATATAAACCCTCCACCATCCTCTCCCACTGGCTCCCTCCTTTCCACTAGGATTGACTTTAGATGCAGTTTGAGAGTAACATAATGTGTTCATCAAGTCTGCCACTATTTAGAGATTCAGCACTTCTCTGCCTCATAATTTTATTTGGTATGAGGGGTTAAGAAAGGAGATCCCTTGTGCCTTTTCCTCCAGCACGAACCAATTGATACTCTCCTTGATTTTTGGTTACTGTTCACATCTGATATCTCAAAGTAAAAAGAGATTCTGAAATTGGGAGAGGATTCAAATTTGGGTTTATTGCTACTTCAGTATAACACAGGTTTGATACTGAAGAGCAATACTTTCCCCCAGAAATGTTCTATATATATATCATTGTTACAGGATATTCTGAGGATGAATGGCATCCAGGGAATATACATCTGTATGCATATCCACACAGATGAATGTCCCCAAGCATTCAGGGTAGTGGGTGGGATGCCGGTTTGTGTTTGCTGAAAAATTGAAAAGAGAAAGAGAAAGGACAGCAGGAGAGGGGAAGAAAACCCCACTATTGCCTCCAAAGCAAAAATGAGCCTGCTCCTATGAATTCTTCAAAGAAAATATTTCTGGATTTACAAGTAAGTGTTCCTACACTGATATGCTGCTTGCTATTAGACCAATAGTGGAAGAAGCTTATTCAGTGTCCTAAACTTTCTAAACTTTTGAAAGGAAGAAATAATTGCACAGCTATGTCTGGGTTGGGGAAGAGGGATTTAGAAACCTGGCTCAACATTTGAGCAACAGCCATGTGGCACTAATGAGCAAGTGCCAACATGATGAGCAGAAAGCAAACTCTTTTAATCAAATGAGCTTGTTGGATGCTCTTGCCAAGAAAGAAAGCTTATAAATACAAAGTTGATTCCAAATCAAACAGAGAACTCATATAACAGTAGTCTAGAATCAATACACATGACGTAAGCCCCTCATCCATAAACTTTTTGGTACCCTGCTGACTGCCATAATGGGTGAAAAACTAATTTGCTGGAAGGCCGTTCCATATTGTCCATTGTATGTCTAACAGTACTATCCATGCTATTGGGCCACGGTATTCCAAGTGGATGGAATTATGAAAATGTTTATAGAAACCCACTAGATCACACAATGAAATTATCATGGTTGGCTGTGTATTGAGCTTTTCCCCCCCAGTATATCAGCATTATGCTAGCACAAAAACTGGCCAATCCTTTAATGTCATAAGGACATAAATGAAAATATCTAATAGCCAAAGAAAAATGCCTAGAAACATACAATGAGGGCACAAATAGAATGAATGTTGTTTTAGGTATATAAAATGGTCAAAAACTGATCGGCTTCTATCCTTCCTGATTTTGGCCAGGCCTCATTTTAATCCATTGTCTTTGCACCTACTATGAATTTATATAATGATTAAGTCTGTAAGTTCAAGTGATGCTTCTAGTAAGTAATATAAGCAAGACAGCGATCTAATGTTTAGAGAACAGTTCACATTCTACCTTGTCCTCAAGTTACCCTTCCCAGAATTACAATATTGTCACCAATTTATGCAGAACAGAAGGAGACATTTCATGATTGTTTGAATTAAAGTCATATATCCAATATTTTAGTTGATTTTAGCTAATCTAAGAAACTAAGCAGAGTTGGCTCTGGTTAGGGGTTAGATGTGAACCTCTTTGAAGCTCCAGAACTGTTGGGTATCTTAGAAAGAAAAAGTTTTGAAGTGAGTGCATGCATGCTATAAACTTCTCTTAGAAAGTTTTGCCTCAACAGAACAATTTCTCAATCTGTTTTTGTCCATCTTGAATACTGAATGATTTGTTTTGATAAAAGAGACACACATATTTCAAATTGAACATAATTTCTAGAGTCATAAAAATTTTGTCTTCTGGTCCAAACAGAGGTGACAAAGAGGGTGCCATAGGCTGCTAATGCGATTCCATTGAGTGTGCTTTTTTATTGTGTTTTATCAATCATCCTGCATAAGTGTAGGAAGTGAGAAATCTCTGTTTTTCTCTCTTAGAACAGCTTGATTTTAAAAGTCAGATTTAATATGCTTCAAATGTCTGGATGAAGGAAGCTGAATCATATATTTTATGCACATGCATATAAATTGCATACACATGGACATTCAAGTCCTGGGTCATGTACTGTCTGCTAATTCACAATACAACTGATATGTGTCATTTTAAACTGTTCATAAAAACTTATAGCAACCAAGAGAATCGTTTTATACTGAGATCATCAATCCATCTAACCAGGGATGGGCTACAAAAATTTTCTCTGCCTGGTTGCTGGGTGGGTGTAGCCATGGTGGGTGTGACCTAGTTGGACTCCTGCACCACGGGAGTGGGGGGGGGGGAGTTTTTGCTCTCCCTGGGCTCCAGCGGTTTTCCTTGAGCCTCTAGGAGGGTGAAAACAGCCTCCCGGGAATCCAGATGCTCTCTGGAAGCTGGAAATGGGCCCATTTCCGGCCTTCCCGAACTTTTGGGAGGCCGGTTTTCCCCCTCAATGGTTTTATCAATGGTTAGAGATAAGAGGTAGAAATTAGATGAAGAAAGAGCATTGTTATGTTCAACTTAAACATGAACATTGTTTATAACTAATAAATATGCTAATGTAATCAATAGGATTATAAATAAGCTAATATAATGATAAATATGGTTAGAATAATTTTGTTTTATTGTTACTATTGTTATCAGTGTATATGTTACTATTTCTTTTTTCTTTTCTTTTGTAAAATGGTATGCCTGGTCAATGCACTATATTTTATATATATATAAATAAAAAAACTTGACTTAAAAGTTTCTATCCATTGCTTATTGTTCTGCCTTCTGGTGCTTTGGAGAATAAATTGATCCCCCCTTCTTTGTGGTAACCCCTGAGATATTGGAACACTACTATCACGTCACCCCAGTCCTTCTTTTCAATAAACTAGAGATACCCAATTCCAGCAACCAGCTGCTACATATGTGTTCTAAAAAAAACATAAAGCTAATTAATAATTTCAAGATGTCAAGAGACAGGTTAGGAGCATGGTCAAAGTATAAGCTGCCAAAGAAAATTTCCTGCAAGGATATTCGTTCTTCATTCAGCAGTGAGCTGACTGTGTACAGCAGTGCTTCCAAAACTTTTCTTTCATTACCAAAAACCACTTGTTAGAATTATTAAATTTTGAGACTGTCCATGAGTCCTTTCCTTCAGCACCGTCATAATTCTGAATGAATGCTCATAACTCAAGGACTACATGTACCTGTAAAAACAATACCACTGAACAATCTTTATGTCATTTTAATAAATTACTATTGTCAATTTCATCTATTTTTGTCTTAATAGGAATCCTTTGGGAGAATTTCTTTTTAATCTGTTTTAATACATGTGGGCAATTTAAGTCAATTTCAATATCCCTATTGTGATATGCAATGGTTTTGTGTGTTGTTACCCAAAGAAAAAACACTTTTACCTAATTTAGGGTAATTTACCAGGTTTGGGAAGTACTGCTGTATAGTATTGGGATAACAGATTTCTCTCTCTGTGTGTGTACCTTCATTTCAGCCTTGATTCCTGGGGACTGCCTGTATGAGTCTCTACATTTTTCTTGGCAGGTTTTTTTGTAAGTGGTTTATCATTAGTTTCTTTCTAGGGCTAAAAAAATAGCATATGGCCCTGGGTCACTCAGCTGGCTTCACCCATAGTCTCCTGTTTGTCTACTCAGATGTCTTAACCATTACACCAAACTGTCTCTCTGGAATGATGCATACAAATAAGTAAAACAAGGCATCCATTCACATCAGAAAAAGGGTACCCTGATTTTGAACATATCTCACTTTGGTTGCCTAGATAGAAATAGCCTTAGGGTCTCTGTGGAAAGGCTAAACAACTCAATATTTTACTATAATTTGCAAAGTCACAGCTATAGTTTATAATTTACACTGGGTTATACATCTAAATTAAGATAGTCCATTTGGAAACTATAGGTTATAATTCTCAGTCTCGGAAGATCTATCTTGCATCTACTGTTTAGAAGCAGATTTCAATTTAGACTTTTAAAATGTTTATTATGTTATATTTGATAATTGTAGTTTCACTGTTTTTAAAATCATTTTGGGCACCGTATGATGAGCAAATACTTATTTATCAGTGGATGTGCTTAAAGCCATGCAATCAGCTAATAGATCTTTAGCTTCATGCCAACTCTTTTTGGGGAAACTTTTTTTTTCTCAATCCTGCTTCCATTCCACAGTCTAGTACTGGGATTTTCCAATACAAGTGAAGAATGAAAGAAAAAACAATGTTAAGATGTTAAGCTCTAAAGAGATTCCACACCTCATCAGCCAGCCAGGGACTTCTGTGTGCTCCCTGCAAGAATCTGGCAGCAGATTGTATACTGCAGACAGCTGGTTTGCCCTTAAGGTAGTTGACATTTCTCAGGCAATTGATGTGAAATTTACATTTTCTCCTCTTCGTCATGGGGGTGGGGGGGAGAGAGCAGTCCAATTTACATAAAAATAAAAGATCATGTAATTTTTGAGCATTGAGTTATTGCTTTCCTCCCACTTCTGAGTTTCATCATTCATTTTTATGAGTTAAAAAAAGCAGAAGTCATAAATACTCCAAAAGAAGGGGAAAAATTGTGGTTGCCCTTGGAAGGTCTAAAGGTCTTTCATCTTAAATTTCTCAGATGTCCCAAACAGGGTCAAATAGAGGACCTAAAAATGGGCATGGTGTCAGACTTGTTCAGGGCTGAGAATGCACATTAAAATCAGCTTAGCACAAGCACTATAGAGGACAATAGTTCCTTGGGAGAACATAAGGGAACAATAAGCCCAGAACAAGATAGCATTGGCTTAGGCAGAATCCTTCCTAATTCACTGATTATAAAGAGAAGGAAGTACAGCACAATCAGATTTGCAAGATTCTGTTATTGTAGCCAAACAGAATAAAAATAATGTTAGCCTTTCTGTGGAATTGGTTTCTGGGTTTGGTCTACTTAGTGGTCCTAACACAAAGCAGAAAGTTTTTTGCTAGGAATACTCTGAATTGTATGTCCCACAACAACCTTCTAGTTCTGTTACTCTCCAACTCCTCTTGCTAAGTAAAAATTCTATAACTTGAAATCCAACCTATTGTAGAGGATGTAGAGAATCGCTTGAAAGAACATGGGAAGTTCTATCTTCATATGACTGCACAGTGTTAAAATCAGGTAGAAGTATGCTGTGAGTAATCTAGTCAGTCTGTCTGTGAGCCAATCTACCTCTTTCCATTTTATTTACTAAACATAGAACAAATTGTGGTGCTCAGAGTCATACTCCTTTTGGGCGCTACTGTTTCCCCATGAATTCAAAGAGGCTTGTTCAAAACCTTAGTTAGTATCAAGCTTTGCAAGGCTGACGTGCTCAGGAAATAAGAACCACTGGGATTTCTGAGAAGATCTGTGTTACTAGTAGGAAAATAAAACAAATCTTGAAAACCTATCAAAGCAGTTCTCCTACTCAACTTATATATAGTGGAATAAAGTGGAATTGCTTTGAGTTTCTTTCTCATGCTTCTCCCATTCTTTTGACCTGAGGTCTTTTTTTTTGTTTTGTTTTGCAACAGTCCACTTTCCTCTATTTTTCCAGCTTATATTAGACTGTTCATCATAGTGAATCAAAATCTGCATTTAGCAAATCAAACTATGACACTGAAGAAGTTTGATATCATCCCTATCCGTGCTCTTCTCAGTTTTCATTGTAATCTTTGGTAAATGTATCTCATGACTTGTACAGTGCTATCTGGGTATTATTTCTGAGAACTACCTCTCCTTCCTTCAGTTCCTGTTGATAGCATAGATCATATCAGCATCTGAACTGAAAGGACTTTATTATAGTGTGAGAGCCATGAAGAAGGGCGAAGTACCACAGAGCCACTGATGGAAGTACTCAAGCCAGCTGTTTGAACTCAACACTTTTTTAATATTAAAAATATCTCACATTATAATGAGTGGCATTTAAGATGCAATTATTTTCATAGAAGTAACATGGGTGAACTTTGTACATAAGACTAATAAAATCTTGAATACCATTTTTTTCAGATAAAGCAGTTACAGTGGAGATTTTTGTGCATGAGGAGGTAGGTGGATTGCTTATCTCTGCTGCTTACATCTGTGTGTACACAAATCTATATGTGTTCAAGTCACATATGAACTGGAGAGCACTGCAGCAGAAAAATATTTTATTTATTTATTTGATTTATTTATTTATTGGAATTTGTTAAACAAAAATGAGAACAAGAATAAGAGAAAAAAAATACATGACAGGGACAATAGGCACATTAGTGAACTTATGCTTCTACTGACCACTTAAGTATGAAATAAGGTATACAGAAGTCAATTTGTGACTGAAACTGAAAATTTATAGGTGAGACAACTGAATCAGGTACAGCATTCCAGACTTTGACAACTCTATTACAGAAATCATATTTTTACAGTCAAGTTTAGAATGATTTACATTGAGTTTAAAGCTGTTTGTCATTCCTGTATTATTGCATTTAAAACAGAAAAAGTTATTTATAAGTAAAACATTACTACATACAATTGTTCTGACCAAGGCTTTCTGAGATGGTAACAATCACACACTGTTCCCAAAAACCTTGTTTTTATTTCAACGACTGTGAATTATATGCATTCACAGCCTATAATGAGTCCCAATCAGTTTATCAATAGTCCAACAGAAGTTTGCCACAGTCTTTTGGGATAAGGTTGATAAGCACCCACCTTTATCTCCCTTGAAATGCTGCCAATGACTAAACTGCCAATTAGCTGTACAAGGCCAAACGGAGCACAAAGTCAACACGGAGCTTCAGATTTTAAACCAACCAGAATGAACAAAGTTACTTCCTGCAAAGGCTCATGTCCCTTTGCTCCTCCTTTATGTCTTATGGGAGGGACCAATCATCTCCAAGCCTTACTCCCGAGTTGCCCTTTTGTCTTAACTGTTCTTGCCTTCTGGCAGCTCTGCGCAAGCACGCACTGGGAACAGGCTGCCTTGCTAATGTCTGATTCTGGAGGCTCTGGAGTTAGCACATAACTTTCAGATGGCCCTGGCCCCATCTCTGTGTCGGATGCAGATCTCTCGTCCAAGTCCTTCCCAGACTCCAGGACTGGCCCATGTTCGACTCTGCTGGCACCTTTGCAGGGCGCCAGTGGACCACAACAATAATTTTGTATGCAATACCTAGATCTGACTGCAAGCAACACAGTTCTAAGTTATCCAAACTGAGAATTTCGAGCTTAGTAGCATGAGGAATTCTATTGTGTACGGAAGAGTGCAAGACTTTTGTCTTACTTCTGAACCTGTCCGATATATGCTATATATAGTTAGAGGAAGGAATTCTCTTCTTTCCATCAAAATATTCAGTCCCATATTTGCTTTGCTGAGAAGCAAGAGTCACATAAGGTTTTTTTGACACATGTTTATATTTGACATACAACGAGACTGAGCAGTGGTTTTCAGTCATTTTATTAATGAAAGGTATTGATAAATTGATTTTCTGTCCACCGTGGTCCTTCAAGCAATGCACTTTTAAAAAGAAGTGCAATAAAATTAAGGAGAAACAAACAAACATTCAAACAAGCTAAAGGCATTGTTATGTATCTATAAATTTTCAAAATAGATTCCAATCTCAGCCAGAATTTGAGGGTCAGAGGCTCAGATTGCAAGGTTTGCAATTCAAAGCACAGGGCGTGGAAGTGAACAGGCGATTATCATCAATGAAAAGCTTCTGCTTGCTGCTCAATAGAAGTAGCTCATTTAGTGGGGTTAGTCTCCTTTCCTATAAGAAATCCGATGGGCTTTGTTTTACTCTCTTTGCAGCCTACTGAACTCTTGTGTTGGGAGGGTGGTAAATTCCATCGTTTTTACAGAGCAATGACAACTGTGTCTGCTGTTTGCTGCTTTGACCTCCTTCTTTTGCCTGCTCAGGTAGTGCTGGAGATGGCTGCTCATCATTTGTCAGTATGTCTGAATCTGACTCTGGCACTGAATGCCCTTCGTTGATCCCCTCCTCTGATTTCAAATCTGAGCCCACCGGGACTATGGATCCCCAAACTCTCTTGATTAATGGAGGAGCTGAAGGAAATGTAACAGGTGAAGAGATACACGGAGTGTGAAAAAAAAGAGTGAACCTGGAGGCTAACAAAGTGTTAAGCTGACTGAATGCAAATTAAAATTACTCATAAAACCACTAAACTGCTTACATTATGGCAGTAAGCATAAGAACATTTCAGCATTTGTCTGGCCTTATGGCATCCATGGATAACCAATCTAGCTCTTGGTTGGTTATCTTGGTTCTTGGGACTACTAGTTTGCCTCCCCCCCCCTGTATTTTAGAGCCGTGTCTGATCTGGTTGACCAAGGCTTCCCAGGATTCCCAACCATGGGGGATATTTTTTGTCTGATCTCCAACGTTCAAGTTGGGAGATTGGGAATGGCAGCACAGTTTTATGCAGTATTATGTACTTTCATCTGGAGCCAGTTCCAGCCACTGTTGATGTGGGGGAGAGGATAGCCCATGACTCCTGTTTTATAGGGTTGCTCCAAGGCTCAGAACTCTCCCCACTTCTGTTTACTTGAAACCGCTAGGTAACAGCACCAGTTGAGTTATCATCAATATGCAGGTGATACCCTTCTTTTCATTCTAAAGAAAAGAAGGATTAGGGGTAATATGATAGCAGTGTTCCAATATTTGAGGGGCAGCCACAAACAAAAAGGGTCAACATATTTTCCAAAGCACCAGAAGGCAAGAGAAGAAACAATGGATGGAAACTTATCAAGAAGTGAAGCAACTTAGAAGTAAAGAGAATCTTCCGAACCATGAGAACAATTAACCAATAGAGAGTGGCTTACCTTCAGAAGCTGTGATGTACATCTGGAGGTTTTTAAGAAGAGACTGGATAGCCAAGTCTGGAATGATATAGGGTCTCCTGCAGGGGATTGGACTAGATCTCCCAGAGTCTTTCAACTCTGTTATTCTGTTCCTAGCTGACCAAATAATGTCATGGAGATTCTATCTTCATGTCTAGGTGCTGTATAAACTTGGATGGGAAAGCATAAGCCTTGTGATCAACCTTAGCAAGGTTGTCTCTCAGTTTTAGGGCTTTCAAGTTCCAGGGATTTTCCATTATCATCCATAGTGATTCATTGTGTTTTTATGTCTGTCTTTGCCAGTTTAAACTCTAAGACAATTATCTTCATCTCTGGTTTGCCCCTGCTACTGGTTTGGCTATTATTTCATTTTCCTTGGCTATACATGAAAAAAAATACCCCAAGGAATTGTCAGGAGATGCAGGGGAACTTGAAAATCTGATTTCTAATTTGTTTTGATTCCTCAAAAAGTGTTTAGTTGTCAGCAATGAACAAGAAGTCTGATGTTTACTGCTCTGATCTGCATCAAACAAGTCTCGGAGAAGTTATTCTCCCCTGCCACTTTGCATAAAGTTCCAAAATGACGCATCATATTCTTTTAAATTATTTTGAAACAGAAAGAGAATCTTAAAAAAGCAGAATATAATATTGCACTTGTGCTGTTTCCTTTATTTTATGTTGTTTTGCATTTTTATAGCCATTTATGGAAATGGTAACTTGTGTGAGAGAGACATGAAAGGATACCAATTCAGAAGAAAAAAAAATCAGCTGGTGAGCATTCAATTTTGTATCATACCTGAGGAAATTGGGACTCTACATGACATGTACTTGCTCTATTGCCGAGTGATAATCCCATTTTACATTATTATATCAGGAGGGACAGGGATAGGTCTGGTCTCTTTATACCAATCTCAAGATTTCAAGTCAGAATTTGCCAAAGAAAATTTATGGCTCAGTATTACACTCACCCCTTCAAATAAAGCTCTGACTTAATCTCCCCTTTCAGTTTTTACTCCAGTTTTTCTCCCAAAGTTCCCTCACACATCCATTCTGATTAAAACAGCTCTGGTTGCTCTGAATTTTCTGTGAGTTACCTCCTTATTTACTGGACATATTCTGTTTATAGATTAGTAAATCCCATTAGTAGATCTGAACGAATGCACTTCTCTCAAAATGAACACCTATATTAACAGTGCTGAATATTAGATCCCCAAAGGAAATGACTGGTAATCTTGAAAGGGACAGACAAGAAGCATGGTAGAGAATGCCCATTGCTCTGCTTCAGAAGAAGGATTATTCCCATTTTCCAAGAACTCAGGAGTTGAGCAAACTGGAATAAAAAGAAAGAAATAGCATAACTGGCATTATGAGTTCAGTGCAAAATAAAGAATATGTGCATGAACTAAAGAATGCTTCAGTAATTTTGACTAAAGCGAACAGGCAACTAGGTCTGGAAAATGCACAAGCAATGAATGAGGCAATTAGCATTCAAATCTACCTTGTCTCAGGATGTAGAGGTTCCACTGAGACATCAGGACTTATAATACATTACTAGATCCTTCTTCCGTGACTTTGTTTTATCACCTTCTAAAGCCATTTAAGCCAAGACCCAACACACTTAGGTGGGAGAATGTGGTTATAAAACTGATCTATAGTAGTGAGATCACACTATCATTCATAACTTTCCTTTCAAGATAGTTTTCAATCCCTTGGTGCTGTTTTCTCTTTTTCTTGATCTTGATCCACGATTTTCATCTCTTTCCATTCCTTCCTTTATGCACTTCATTTCAATGAAGCTCTCTTTCTCCAGACACGAAGAGACTTTTGCCCAACCTGATGCTTTTTATCCAGAGACATCAGCATCAGAGGTGGCATTGTAGCGGTTCGGCCCGGTTCTGCTGAGCCGGTAGCAGCGATGAGCAGTGGAGACCGAACCAGTTCCCTCCACCACTCTGCTGTTGGGCCCACCCACCCGCCCGGGCTCCCATACTCCCCTTTATTCTCTGAATTTGAAGCGTAGCTGCTTTGCGCGGCACAGAAAAGTGCTGCATGGCAGCTGCTGAAGCGACTGGGATTGTGCAAGCTTGCAGGAGGTTAGTTAGAACGCCTCTGTATCTGCGCAAATACCACTGTGCCTGAGCAAAGTGTGCATTTGGTGCGTGTGCGCGCATGCAAAGTGTGTGCACATGCGCAAAGCGCGCCCACCAAGCCATACCCACCGAACCAGTGGTAAAAATATTTGAATCCCACCACTGATCAGCATTTTTCAGAATTTTAAGCCAGTTGCTCATATCCAGCATATCCAGAAGGCATCTGATTAGGAGAAGTTGCTTTAGTAATCATCGCAAACCACCTTTGGGACAACTATGACCTGGATGACTGAGGCTCTCCAGAGACATTTGCTTTAGTAATCGCTTTCTTTCTTTCATCTCAGTCCCTAAAACAGATCTAAAAATCACACAATAAAGTACAGGAAAAGTAGAGTTTGCAAAGAAGATTTCTCAGAATGGAACAAATTATGAGCAGAAATAGATTCTGTGTTCCCACCGTTCATCTTCTATGCTATGTATTTGAGGTTCAATAACCCATTTTTCTCTGTTCTTTTCTGGTATCATTAAATCTAGGGTATCTCTCATCTTTGCTTTGGCTACCATGAAGAATAGAGAAATGTGAAGCATATTAACAAGAGAACATGAAATAAGTTCTATCCCCTCAGATCTTTGATGGCAGTCAATATTTGACACAGACAGATGTGTGGAAAATGTTCTAAGTTCTGAGTCCTACATAAACTCTTTTTTGCTGAGGATCTGGAGTGATTGCTCATGTTCCAACAAGTATGAAGCACAATAGTTTTGGACCTTTGGCCAAGGAATTTACAATTCCCCTTTTCAAAATTAAATATATTGCTGCTCTGTTTCTGGAACTTGTAAATATGAGAGTATTTTTTTTAAAAAAAATAATGTGAATGGTTTATATTTAATTCCATTTGGGGAAGTTGACCCCGACCTGCTCACTTAAAAAACAACAACAACAGAATTGGCACAATGTAATTCCTTTTTTTTCTCCTTGCCCATCTGTGATTTCCAAGATTTTGAGGTTTACACTTTGCAACTTTTGCTTCCACAACCTGCAGTATTTATTTCAACACAGAAGTTAAGTCACACTCATCTCCCTCTGGAGACAAGGAAGGCAAAAAGATTTGGCTGCACCCCAAAAAGTGCAATAAACCCCCCCATAAAAGTAATGATCCTAATACAAATGGAAAACAATGCCTTGGTTCTTGAAACCCATCATTTTTACTCCCTTTTAACAGCCAGAGGATTTACAGAAAAGCATACAACCACCATTTTTCTTATGTTATATTGGGCACTTAATGCTTTTAAAAGGATAACAACACAGGCCAAGCTGAGATACTTTTTACCTTCTTTTTTTTTAAGGAATGTGCTGGGAGTTTCTGTTTTGTTCTGTTGTTGTTTTAAATAAAAACCAAAAAGAAAAGTGAAATGATGGATGTCCAGCTGCTCTGGATTATGGGGAAACGGTCATGGGATCTGTAACTCTGCTTGGCAATGTATCTTTCTTGCTTTAAATCTATCAGTATCAGCTTGATATAAAGAGCAATTTAAGAGTCTGCTGGAACAAGGGGATAGGGAAAAGAAACAATGAAAAGTGGGGGGTGGGGTTTACCATCATGGACATAAATATTAGGTAGAAATGTTTTGCTTTTAAAAATGTCCAGCTGCAAAACTCCCTAGAAACATCTCTTCTCACCTGGAAGCCCCTTTGTCCTTTAAACTTATGCTACTCCAGTGATCCTGTCTGCAGGTAAGGCTCAAAGGGACCCACCTGAATTTGTTGGACCCACCTGAATCAGGCCATCTTCCCCAGTCCAGTTTATTCTTACAGTGAAACAGAAGCCTTTATGGACAATTTCTCTATGATCATTTACATGGCGATACAGCAGGAGATTGCTTGGGATTGTCTAAAATATGGGTCCCCAAACTTGCCAACTTTAAGACTTGGGGACTTCAACTCCCAGAATTCCTCAGCCATGCTAGCGGAGGAATTCTGGAAGTTGAAGTCCCCAAGTCTTAAAGTTTATTTATTTTATTTATTTATTTTATTTATTTGATTTGCCAATTGTTTACAAGATAATAAGTATAAGTATATACATAGTTGTGAATACATGAAATGGGTACATATAAGAAAAATAAAAGAAGAATAAGAGAAACAATAGGACAGGGACGGTAGGCACATTGGTGCGCTTTATGCACGCCCCTACAGACCTCTTAGGAAAGGGGTGAGGTCAATAGTAGACAGTCTAACATTAAAGATTTTGGGGTTTGGGGAAGAAACTACAGAGTCGGGTAGAGTATTCCAGACATTGACCACTCTATTGTTGAAGTCGTATTTCCTGCAATCAAGTTTGGTGCGGTTAACTTTGAGTTTGTATCTATTGTGTGCTCTTGTGTTGTTATGGTTGAAGCTGAAGTATTCATTGACAGGTAGGACATTGCAATGTATGATTTTATATACCATGCTTAAATCAGACCGAAGACGGCGTAATTCAAGGTTTTCTAGTTCTAGAATTTCAAGTCTGGTGGCATAAGGTATTCTACAACGAGTAGAGGAGTGGAGAACTCTTCTTGTGAAATATTTCTGGACTTTCTCAATTGTGCTAATATCAGATACGTAATGTGGGTTCCAGACTGATGAACTGTATTCGAGTATTGGTCTAGCAAATGTTTTGTATGCTCTGGTTAGTAGTGTGATATTACCAGAGAAAAAGCTACGTGAGGATTAGGTTAACAACTCTTAATGCCTTTTTGGCTATGTAGTTGCAGTGGGCTCTAGCACTTAGATCATTAGAGGTGAGTATTCCAAGGTCCTTTACAGAGCTTGGGTCATCAACAAGATCTTGACTATTCAGCTTGTATTTTATTTTCTGATTTTTTTTGCCAATATGTAAGACAGAGCATTTATTTGTTGAGATTTGAAGTTGCCATTTGTTTGACCATTCTGATACATAGTCAAGATCTTTTTGTAGGGTAGCAGTATTGTCTGTGGTATTGAACAGCTTTACATCATCAGCGAAAAGAGCGCAATTGCTCTTAATATGATCACAGAGGTCATTTATGTAGAGTATGAAGAGAGTTGGTCCTAGAACACTGCCTTGGGGTACAGAATTTGATAGGACGCTCCCAATTTTGACCATTTGTTGTCTGTTTGCCAGGAATGCTTCTATCCAGTTATTCAGTTGTCCAGAGATACCATAGGATTTTATTTTTAGGAGTAGTTTGTCGTGTACCACTGAATCAAAGGCTTTACAGAAGTCTATGTAGATTGCGTCTATTGCTTTGCCCTGGTTGAGTTGTGTCGTCCATATGTTTTTGCAGTGTAAGAGTTGCAGATTACAGGATAGTTTTTTTCTGAAACCAAATTGTTTATTGGAGAGTAGGTTGTTTGTCTCTAAGTGGAGGATGATGGATTGGTTAATAATTGATTCCATGACTTTACAGGTGATGCAGCATAAGGAGATTGGTCTGTAATTTTCAACTAGGCTTGGGTCTCCCTTTTTGAAGATGGGGATGACTGTGGCTTGTGACCATAGGTTAGGCAAGGAGCTGGTCCTGAAAGATTTTTCAAAGATTATGCTTAGAGGTTTGGCTATGGCAGTGGATAGCTTTTTAAAGAAGTAGGCACATATTCCATCCGGTCCAGTAGATAGAGATGGTTTTAGATTGCGTAGTGCTTTTTCAACATTGTCTTCTGTAAAATCGATATGTATTAGATCATTGTTGTTATCTGTGGTATGGCTAGGAAATACTGGGCATGATCCATTGCTGTTTACAAATACTGAGCCGAAGAATGTGTTAAAGATGTTGGCTTTAATGGTGTCGTCGTTGCAGTCTTTACCATCAGGTCCTATCAAGGGAGGGATGGACCTTGAGTCTTTTAGTTTGTTGTTTACAAAATTGTAAAAAGCACGGGTGGAATTGGTGCTTAGAAGGTTTTCCTCTTGTTTAATGTGATAATTGGTGCATTCGGTCTTTATCTGGTGGCATAAATTTTTGTATCGGTTTTTGAAATTGGCAACGTGACCAGATTTGTTTTTCCGCCAGAGTGATCTCTTTTTGGATTGAAGTTTCCTTATTGATATGGGTAATCTGCTTTTTGTTTTGTTTTGGGAGTTGTTGTTGGAACATATAGTTTGATGACTCTTTTGACTTCAAGTAAAAATATGTTGTAATGGTCTTCAACAGTATTGCATCCAGTGAATAGAGATTGCCAATCAAGGGATGAGAGATCGTTGTCTATAAGATCATAGTTGCCTTTTTGAAGTTACAATTGGGGATTACATCATTGTGGTGATTTTTGTGTGGACGTATGTTGAGACAAAAGTCAATCATATTGTGGTCACTACTGGAAAAGGGTTCTTTAGTTTGTATTCCGTAAATTAAATTCAAACTATTGCAGAAGATGAGATCAAGGCAGTTGTTTAGTCTAGTGTTGTTGGTTACTAGTTGTTCCAGTCCCAGATTTGTAATAGCATTATAGAAGGTTGTGTGTATGATTTCAGTTGTACAGTCATTTAGGGTCCAGTCAATATGAGGTAGATTGAAATCACCAAGAAGGATAAAAGGGTATGGGCAGGATGCAGCCCATGTTAGTAATTTATTTAGCTTGTTTACATGTTCGATGTCATAATCAGGTGCTCTGTAACATAGTAAGAATCAAATTGTGATATTTAAGGATAGTTCACAGATGATGGTTTCAGGAAGGGCAAGCTCCTGGGTAACTTGGATATTTTTTAGATGTAAGGATTTTTTATAGAATATAGCAACACCACCTCCTCGACGATTTTCACGATCTGATCGGTAAACATGATAGTCTCTTACTGTGGTAATGGAGTCAGGGAGAGATGCATTGAGCCATGTTTCACAGACAAATATAATGTCGAATTTAGCCATATTTAGTAGGAGGAAAAATTCAGGTATTTTATTCACGAGGCTTCTTGCATTGAGTAGTTTGCATTTAAGGCCAGCAGTAGTTAGAATTGAGGTAGTTAGGGGCGTGCATGCCTAGTCTTGGGTGATGGTGGATCGGTTGAGGTAGGGTTGTGGTTGAGGGTTAAAGCTGAGTTGCGGGTTGTGTGGCTTACTTTTGATACAGTCAGCATGGTAGTCAATGTACAGGTCCTTCTCTCCATTGTCTAGACCTTTTTTGAGTTCGGTGCGGAGTACACGGGAGCGGGCACGTTGCTGTATGGTTAGGTCAGGGCGACAACGGAGGTTCTTATGGTTGGTGTTGGTTTTGGCGAGTGAATTTATAGTGTAAATGAATTTACGTTTGCTTGATTCATTTTTGCAAATGACCCTGCACAAGCGTGGGGCCACAGAGCCGTCTCTGTTTTTGAGCTCTCGGCCAATGCGGGAAATTTCAAGTATTTCATCAGCGGAGATGGTTGATGCTTGATAATCACTGATGATGTTTCGGACAGTTGTGATGTCATCATTGTCATTGATGTCCTCTAGACCAAATAAGATGGCATTTGGACGTTTCCGTTCACGCTCAACAGCTTCTCTGATGAGGATTGGGATATCAATATTTGTCTGGGTTGTGTTTATTTGTGGATTGGGTTTTGGATTGGGTTGTGGTTGTTGGGTAGAGATGTGGTTAGTAGCTATTGGATGTTCAGGTTTTTGCGTTGTGTCTTTTTTTTCAAGGTTGGATATTCTTTCTTTTACGGCGTCCAGGGATGCTACTATGGTGTTAAGGGATGTTTCAATGGTTTCAATGGTATCAACTCTTTCCAACAGATCCAGTTTGGGTTTGCATGGTTTGCAGAGATATGGAAACTCATTGGATGATTCCAGGTATTGAATAAATTGCTTGGTTAATCCCAAGCAGTCATGATGAGCGTATTTTTTACACAGAGAACATTTGATGGAGTTTTCATTATCCTTTAGATTTTTGTAGCATTTAAGGCATGTGCAGGAGTCTTGTGGTTCATTGGTGGGGATTATCTTCTCTTTATGTTGTGGTTTGGCATTGGATTTTCTTTTTGGCATGGTAGGTTTGTTAAGATAGTATGTTGATTGAATTAATTAAAGGAACAATTTTGGGTAATCTATATAGCCAATATCACACCAATCAATCAATTGCAGTAATCTCTCTAGTCAGATAATATTCCTGAGCAACAATCAGCCTAATCAATTAATTACTCTAATCACTAATCAATTAATTACACTAATCATTAATCACACTGTTCATTTAAATTCACTAAATCATTGGTTTTACTATTCAATTAAATTACATGAATCTTGATCTTTTAAACTAGTCAGTAATCACACTATTTGCACTAAACACTCTAATCACACTAATCAATTAAAACAATAAATCAATTAAACCATTAATAAAATATTTTATAGAAATTGATTATCTAATCGTTGATATAGGTGATGAGGTAGAAAAGTTGTAAGTTTTGAGGTAATGAATTAATCAGTGTTTGATTAAAGTAATGAGGTAGTATTAAGAGTCTGCAAGGAAAGGGTTAATTGTTTTACTAGCAGCTGTAGTTGACTGAATGAGAGGAATTTATTGCTCTTTGTAATAGCAGATTGCTATTACTCTGTAAACAAAAGGTTGTAACACGATGTTCAAAGGGTTTTTGAAATAGAGTAAAACTTGCTGAATTAAACACTTTGACTACAATCAATATGTCTCTGAATAAGATTGTTTTGCAATAGTTTCTTAAAGCTCTTCAAGTTGAGTAGTAGTAAAAATACAGTCCAGAAGTTTGGGTTAACCAATCCAATCTGTCCTTTACTTTTAACTAAATCTGACAGTAACTCCAGATCGTTAATCGCAGCTATTTTCCTCCTTAGAGTCCCACTTTCCAAGGAAAATTCCACTGCAGAAATTGGAGTGATTTTTTACCAAGATTAAGCACGCTGTTACAAGATCTTTCCTTTCTTTTTTACTTCTGTCACAGCTTTGATTTAGCCATGCTAAGTCTGTTGGCAAGTTTGGAGACTTCTGGTCTAAAACAAGAGTTCCAGCATTAGCTGTGGTCTTTTGTCAGAATATTCATGAACTGGCAGAGACATGGTTAACAAGGTCAGCCAATGAGAGCTGAATTGGGGGCTGAAACTTAAAGAGAGAGTCTGGGCATGGCTTAGCTCCATGGTCTCAGCTCTAAAAGAGAAACTAAAACTAACTTGCTTGCCTGCTGACCTGAAGTGAAACTATTTTTCTTCTCTGCTTGTGTTTTGCCTGTAACTTTCTACCAGTTGGAAGAATCTACTATTGTTAATGTAAACTTTACTTAATATGTTATTTATGTATATAAAGAAGTTAATGAATCCTGCTGAATCAGTCATCTGTGTGTTTTCTGGATTTGAATTTCTGCTGCAAAATCCAACACCTTATTTCAGCTTATTTGAAATAAATTTGCATAAGGTTTGCAAGTAAACATCAGGCCAAATTATTTATCTGTGGGAAGGAAGGAAGGAAGGAAGGAAGGAAGGAAGGAAGGAAGGAAGGAAGGAAGGAAGGAAGGAAGGAGCTTGGCACAAGCATGCTCCCCCAATTTGTGCTGCCCCTCTGCATGCTTTCTCTTACCCACATGCTTGTGTACACCACTTGTGTACCCCCCAGGCATGTTTCTTGATCCAATGTTAACTCCCCCACACACTTCCCTGACCCACATAACACCTGTACCCCATGCACCCTTCCTTCATCCCATGCACCATTCTTACACCTCATGCATCCTTCCTGATCTATGTGGCACCTTTCCAAGTGCCTTCCCTGACCCATGTGGCACCTCACCACGCATTTCTCCTGGACCCACACAGCACCTCTTGGACAGACCATGCACCCTTCCTGACTCTAGCTATATGATCATTTACTGCAGGAAATTACCTGGCATCATCTAAAACAAGTGTTCCACCATTAGCTTTTCCGGCTCATTTGAAATGCATTTTTACAAAGTTTGCAGGTAAAAGGTCAGGTTTATTGATCTTTTATAGATTTGGACACTCTCTGTTGGTGTGATTGACCAAAAGAAGCCATCCATTTTGCAGAATTTGTATCTGCCTTCTCTATGCTGTATAACCAAACTACTGGTTTGAAATCTCACTGTTTGTATATTTCATCCTTCACATATATCTATGGAAGGAGGGGGAGGGTGTGTTAAAATTACTCTCTCATTTTTGATATGACATTTTGCTGGTAATCAATTTATGAGTCATCCAGCTGGAAACAAGTTAATCTGTCAATTATTATTTTACTCAATTCCCCCCCCCCCCCGTTTTTTTTTACCAGTCCTTTCTGCATCAATATCCAAATTCATCCAGAAAGAAAAAAGGAAAATCTGCTGAAACACACCTGTGAATTTTCAGGTACATTTCTCACGATTATTTATCTAGCAAAGTGCTTTCCTCCCCCCTAAGTACATCCCCCCCCCTTTAAATTGCATTTCTGTTTTTTTTGTTTTTTTTTTCCAAATGGTGGAAAATTGTGTAAGATTCTAAACAGATTTTGGTGTAAAAAATATGTTTCAGTTTGCATGAAGCTTTTGAGGCTTTAGCTGCAAGAATTGATTTGGAAAAGAAATCAGAGTAAGCATGTTTTCTTTCCAAGACTACTTAAAGTTTACTCTTTGCTATACTGGTCTTTAGTTGATAGAGCTGATCTCACAAGTAGATTCCCAGGCCTTTCTGGTGATACATCTACCTTCTTTATGTGTAAAAGAATTGCAGATACACTGAGGAGAAAGATGGACGTTGAATCTGATGTGAAAGAAAACAGAATTCCTATATTTTTAATCTCTCTCTCTCTCTCTCTCTCTCTGTCTCTGTGTCTCTGTGTGTCTGTATCTGTGTCTGTGTCTGTGTCTGTCTCTTTCTCTCTCTGTCTCTGTCTCTCTCTGTCTCTCTCTCTCTCTCATCTATCTATCCATCCATCCATCCATCCATCCATCCATCCCTCTATCTATCATCTATCTGTCACATTTAAGAAATGCCCATCTGCCTCACAGAGTATAATAAAATATTAAAGGCATAAGAATAGTAGGGCAGAAAAGTTAAAAAGAAGCAAGGAATGTAAAATTAATTAAAATGCAGGGGGAGGAGGGCTTTCAGGATATTAAGTAACCTCACAGTTCCTCTGTTCTCCCCCAGGAGGCCACAGAGCCATTTTTCATGTCTTTCCCGAAGGCTTGCCTTACCTTGGGGGCAGTGTCAGAATATTCATGAAGTGGCAGAGACATGGTAACAAGGTCAGCCAATGAGAGCTGAATTAGGAACTGAAACTGAAGGAGCTTGGGCGTGGTCCTGCAAGCTCTGAGTGCTGTGCTGAGAACTGAAACTAATCTGCTCTGAGCTCTGAAGCTACTGCTTGTGTTTTGCTTGTAACTACTTACCATGTTGGAATAATCTACCATTGGTATTGTACAATTTATTCATATGTTATTAAGTATATAAAGAAGTGAATGAATCCTGCTGAATCAGTCATCTGTATGTGCTTTCTGGATTTGATTTCTGAAATAAACTCTAACAGGCAGCGGCAACAGCAGAGAAGATTCTCTTCCTAGACCCTGCAGTCAGAATTCTTTGGCTGATGGGGTCTGAAACATACCTTCCCTGCCTGAACAAATGGGACCAGCTGATATAACAAGATGAATATGATTCTGTAAGTAGCCTGGCCCCATGACATGTAGGGTTTAAAGGTCATAACCAACAAAAAAAAAAAAAAACCCAAAAGACAATACACAAATTTATGCCACCAGATAAAAACTGAATGCACCAATTATCACATTAAACAAGAAGAAAACCTTCTACGCACCAATTCCACCTGCACTTTTTCTACAATTTTGTAAACAACAAACTAAAAGACTCAAGGTCCATCCCACCCCTGAAAGGACCTAATGGTAAAGACTGCAACGACAACACTATTAAAGCCAACCTCTTTAACACATTCTTTGGCTCAGTATTTGTAAACAGCAATGGATCATGCCCAGTATTTCCTAGTCGAACCACAGACAACTACAATGATCTAATACATATTGATTTTACAGAAGACAATGTTAAAAAAGCACTGCGCAATCTAAAACCATCTCTATCTATTGGACCAGACGGAATATGTGCCTACTTCTTAAAAAAGCTATCCACTGCCATAGCCGAACCTCTAAGTTTAATCTTTGACAAATCTTTCAGGACCAGCTCCTTGCCAAAACTATGGTCACAAGCCACGGTCATCCCCAACTTCAAAAAGGGAGAGCCCAGCCTAGTTGAAAATTACAGAGCTTCATGCTGCATTACCTGTAAGTCATGGAATCAATTATTAACCAATCCATCATCCTCCACTTAGAAACAAACAACCTACTCTCTAATAAACTATTTGGTTTCCGGAAAAAACTATCATGTAATCTGCAACTCTTACACTGCAAAAACATATGGACTACACAACTCGATCAGGGCAAAGCAATGGAAACAATCTACATAGACTTCTGTAAAGCCTTTGATTCAGTGGTACACGACAAACTACTCCTAAAACTAAAATTTTATGGTATCTCTGGACACTTGCCTAACTGGATAGAAGCATTCTTGTCAAACAGACAACAAATGGTCAAAATTGGGAGTGTCCTATCAAATTCAAATGTACCTATCAACAGTGGTGTCCCCCAAGGCAGTGTTCTAGGACCAACTCTCTTCATAGTCTACATAAATGACCTCTGTGATCATATCAAGAGCAACTGCGTTCTCTTCGCTGATGATGTAAAGCTATTCAACACCACAGACAATTCTGCTACCCTTCAAAAAGACCTTGACTATGTATCAGAATGGTAAGTCAAGACCTTGTTGATGATCCAAACTCTGTCAAGGATCTTGGAGTACTCATCTCTAATGATCTAAGTGCTAGAGCCTACTGTAACTACATAGCCAAAAAGGCGTTAAGATCAATACTCAAATACAGCTCATCAGTCTGGAACCCACATTACGTATCCAAGAAAGTCCAGTTGAGAAAGTCCAGAAATATTTCACAAGAAGAGTTCTCCACTCCTCTACTTGTTGCAGAATACCTTATGCTGCCAGACTCAAAATTCTAGACCTAGAAAACCTTGAACTATGCCACCTTCGGTCCGATCTAAGTATAGTATATAAAATCATACATTGCAATGTCCTACCTGTCAATGAATACTTCAGCTTCAACCATAACAACACTAGAGCAAACAATAGATACAAACTCAAGGTTAATCGCACCAAACTTGATTGCAGGAAATACGACTTCAGCAACAGAGTGGTCAATGTCTGGAATACTCTACCTGACTCTGTGGTTTCTTCCCCAAACCCCAAAAACTTTAACCTTAGACTGTCTACTATTGACCTCACCCCTTTCCTAAGAGGTCTGTAGGGGGCGTGCATAAGTGCACCAATGTGCCTACCGTCCCTGTCCTATTGTTTCTTTTATATATATTTTTATTTTTCTTATATGTATCCATGTATTCATAACTATGTTTTTACTTATACCTATTATCTTGTAAGCAATTGTCAAATAAAAATAAATAGAAAATAAATAAATAAAACATCTTGAATTGGACCAGAACAGATCAGCACCCCATGCATCTCATGCAGCAAACTTTTTACATATGTCATTCTTCATTCAGCAAATGCTTTGAAGAGGGTGAAAATATTTGCTCCAGAGGATACACCAGCCAATTCAATTTTTGCAAGAGGAGCGAACAGCTTTTAGAGGTGTTAAAATATCAGGAGAAACGAGGAATAGTTTTTGTATCCTGTCCACTAGCCATTAAGCTTAATATCACTTTATGTTTCTCCCATATAAATGAATGGCTTCCATGGAATTTTATGAAGCAGAGACTGCATCTGGAAAGTTGCCAGGAGAGATAAAATGTTGGGCTATGCGTTAGAGAAATATACAAGAGAGAATAAGTTCATATCTGTGGCTCAAAAGGCCATTTCTGCCATGGAAAAGAAGAATTACCATCAGTCTCTTTCCTTCCCTAAGCAGGTCAGTTTGATCCAACCTATTTTGCCTCAGTCAGAAGCAAAATATGCAGGCCAATATGTATTAAGGGTACTTAGATAAGTTTCCTTGCAATATGTCTAGTATATATAATCCCTCTATTAATAGTTCCTTGTGATATGTATCTATATACTACTAAAACTCTCATTGTCATGCCCTTTAAATGGATGAAAAAAAGGGGCATGCATAAGGCAATAATTTTTGAACCAAGGTACTTCGAATGGGTTAATTTTCAAAATGTGTCCAAAATCTATGATTCCTACAGGAATGAAATGTGAGGAAGTTGTGGTTGCTTCATTGCTACTGGCTGCTGCTGTGCTTATTGGCTTTGCTGCAGCCATGTCATCTTCATTTGCAATGTTCTGTGACAGTTTCTCAGCCAGTTTTGCAATGATCCACTCCCTCCTCTACTCAGCAGCAACCACATATCTGTCTGCAGGAAAGAGGGAAGGGAAGGGAGGGGATGGAAGAGAAGGGAAGGGAGGGGGAGAGGAGGGGAGGAGAGGAGAGGAAAGGAAAGGAAAGGAAGGGGAAAGGGGGAAGGGTGCTAACATAGCTTTCCTGGCCAAGGTCAGGCCCTACAGTGTTAGATCTGAGGTAGATCGGTTCAAATGAGATGTGAGACCATTCTAGTGAGTTCAGCTCTTTATTTAGAATAAGAACAGTCTGAGAAATCCAAGCCGCGGCAGCCCTTCATATAGGCTGGCTCGCGGCTCGGCGGCCAATGGCAGTGCTTTGAATCTCCCGCGATCGGCGCGGCCAATCGCGGTAGATTCTTAGCGCTCCAATCACGGCCGGTGTTTCGACCAATCAGGTCGCTGTCCGTCCGGACCAATCAGTTGTGAGGGTTTGGAGTATGCTAATATAGTACACCCCTCCCATCTTGGTTTCGTTTGTCGAAGGCCGTGACGTGGTCGCGTAGGTAGGCGGGGCTTCGTACCTGTCTAATTGACCTGCGCGGTTCAGTTCTATTGTGGTCTTCAACCGGTTCAGAGGGTTTCTCTGTCGCTCCGGTTCCTGGGGATGGAACCGCCTGGAATGGTGAGCCGGGCCTTTCCTGGTAGCTCCCATCCGGTCTACCCGGGCTGGTTGAGCTGCCGTTTCTGTCGTTCCCACCGGATCTTTCCGGGCTGGTTGAAGTGGCTTGGCTGCTCCATCCAGGTGACGGTTCTGGTGTTTCGTGCTCTGTTGGTCTTGTGCTTACTGGTGAGTAGTGTTGGTTTATTTGTGGTTTATTTGTTCTGGGTGGGGGTGTTCTGCTTGCGTTAGGGATTCCCTTCGCTTATTTTCCGTTCCCCCTTCTAGTTTCTTGCTCGGGTGTGTGGTTTGTGGCGGCTATTCTTGATCTTAGTTGGTTGATGTGCCGCTTCCAGTTTTTTTCGTCGCTTGTTTCTAGTCGGTATGACAAGGGGGCGGTTATTTGCGTGATTGTTGCTGGTACCCAGAGTGGTTCCCCTGAAAGGTTTTTCACGTATACTGCGCCCCTATGTTGAATTTTCTGTGTTTGCTGGAAGAACCCGGGGTTTGTCAGGGTTGTATGTGGGATGCATTCTATCTAGCGTTGACCGTAGTTTTCTGCCCATCATTAGTTCTGCCGGGCTTCTATTTGTGGTTGCGCTAGGTGTAATATGTTGAATGAGGAGCATTTTATTGATTTTGTCTTGTATGTTGGTTGCTTCTATTTTCTGGATGGCTTTTTTGTGTATTGGACCATGCGTTCCGCCCACCGGTTCGCCGCCGGGTTTGCTGGCACAGTTAACGCATGGCGTATGCCCTGGCCTGCCAGAAATTGTTCAAATGCTAGTGCGGTGAACTGGGGCCCGTTGTCCGACACTATTATATCTGGCAGGCCGTGTGTGGCAAAGAGTTTGCCTAGTTTCTTTATTACCGCCTCCGTTGTGGTTGACTTCATGGTGCTTACTTCCAGCCAGTTGGAGTAAGCATCTACTGTGATAAGGTACATGTGCCCCTTGGTTGGTCCCTTGAAGTCTATGTGAATCCGAGACCACGGTCCTCTTGGTGTTTCCCACTCATGGATTGGGGCAGCGGGAGGACTGGGTCTGGATTCTTGGCATTGTTTGCATTTGGCTACCCAGGTTTCGATCTGTTTATCCATGCCTGGCCACCATGCGTAGCTTCTGGCCAGGCTTTTCATCTTAACCATCCCTGGATGCCCCTCATGCAGCATTCCCAATACCCTTTCTTGTAATGTTTCGGGATTACCACTCTGTCCCCCAAAGTATACAGCCCTTCTCGGTAAAGAGTTCAGTTTGTCTGTTTCTGAAAGGTCTGAATAGTTCGTCCCTGTCCCCTTCCGGCCATCCTCTTCCAACCCAGCTTAGGACTCGCGCCAGCCGCTTGTATTTATTTGTTTCTCTGGCAATGTCTGGCGCGGTCACTAGTGGGTTGGATATTGTCTCTATTTGAAGTACCTTTGTTGTGGGTGCCGGGTCGTCTTCCAGGTCGGGCAGGGGTGAGCGGCTCAGGGCATCTGTGTGGGTGATGTCTTTTCCGGGTCGGTGAACCAGCTGGTAATTGTATGCTGCTAGGAATTCAGACCACCTTATCATTCTTGGTGATAGAATGTTCGGGGTGGCCTTATTTCCTGCCAGGATCCCTAGCAGCGGCTTGTGATCCGTGATGATTGTAAAAGTCTTACCGTAAAGGTATTCGTGAAATTTCTTGACACCGCAACGACTGCTAGGGCCTCTTTGTCGATCTGGCTGTAGTTCCGCTCCGGCTTTGAAAGTGTCCTTGACGAGAGGGCGATGGGTGCTTCCTCCGTCCGGTAACTGGTGGTTGAGGATGGCGCCGATCCCAAATGGCGATGCGTCGCACGTTACTGTTAATGGCAGGGTCTCGCTGTACTGGATTAGTACCGCCAGATGTTAGCAGGTTCTTTGTGTTGTTGAAGGCGCTCTCCTCCCGTGCTCCCCAGGTCCAGGTGGCTGTTTTGTCTAACAGCCTATGCAACGGTTCTGCCACGGTCGCCTTCTGAGGTAGGAAGACATTGGAAAAAGTTTAACAGTCCCAAGAAAGCCTGTAGTTCCGCTTTTGTTTTTGGGTCGTGGTGCTTCCCTTATGGCTCTCAGTTTCTTTTCTGTGGGTGGATCCCTTGTTTGTCTAGGAGGTACCCTAGAAATTCGACCCTCTCAGCCCGTAGCTGGCACTTCCCTTTCTTGACTTTGAGTCCTGCGCCTCTGAATTTCTTCAGTACCTCCCTCAATCTGGCTTCTAGTTGTTTTTCGCTTTTCGTGGCCACCAAGACGTCATCAAAATAGGGCACCACCCCTCTATGCCCTGGAGGAGTCTTTCCATGAGGCTTTGAAGACCCCGGTGCCACGCTGACTCCAAATTGAGCCGGTTGCAACAGAAGGCTCCCGGTGTGTTACAATGGTCTGGGCTTCGGCGGTTAGGCGTCGACCAGCAGTTGCTGGTAGGCTTGTGCCAGGTCAAGCTTTGCGTAAACCGGCCTCCCCCAGTGAGTGCAGAAGGTGCTGTACTACTGGGACGGGTATGCGCTTTGTTGGAGAGCATGGTTTAGGGTGGCCTTATAGTCCCCACAGATTCTCACGGACCCATCTGGCTTGATGGGGTGACTATGGGGGTCTCCCACTGGGCGTGATCGATTGGTTCCAGTACCCTTGCACAATGAGCTTATCTACCTGCTCATCGATCTTGGGCTTGAGTGCAAATGGCATTCGTCTGGGCTTAAGGCGGATTGGTGCGATGCTCGGGTCTATATTGAAGGAGATAGGGGCCCCCGGTACTTGCCTAGGCTGTCGTCGAAAACTTCCCGGAAGTCCTCCACGAGCCGCTTCCCAGTCCGCCTTCGATGCGGTGGATGCCGGTTACTCGATGCCTAGGGTGCGAACCACTGTAGTCCCAACAGGCTCGGCCAATCCCGGTCGACGATCGTCAGGGGTAGCACTTTGTGTGGTTCTTGAAGGTAATTTTAAATGGCCTCTGCTGACTACAGGGATGCGGTTTCCCTGGTAGTCTTTGAGAGTCAGTGTTTGGTCTTCTAATTCGTGGCGGCAGATGGAGGGTGCCAGGTGCTTGATGGTGCGCCATGAGACCATGGAGAGGAAAGACCCGGAGTCCACCTCCATGTCGCATGGCTGGTCTTCTATCCCCACTGTTACGTAAACCTTTCTGGTGTCGCTGTGGAGGAATGGCCGATAACGACGGTCTGGTGTGTTTCCTCCCTTTGTCTTGCCTCATTTAGCCACCTGTTCTGACCCTCTTGGCTCCAGTGGCTCTCCGTCTGGTGATCTCGGTGCCTGGTGGGGTGTTTTCTCGCCGTCGGGGCTGCCATCTCGTCGCCGCGGACTGTAGTGTCTTTTATTTCGGCACACCTTGGTGATGTGCCCCCGTTTCTCGCACTGCCAGCAGATGGCATCGAGGAAACGGCAATCCGAACAGGGGTGATCGCCTCCGCAGCCGGCGCACTAGAACCTTGACTTACGAACTTGGGGTTCCCGATGCCCTCGCGCGGCTTGCAGGCGGTGGATCTCTTCCTCCTCGTCCTCTGTTTCTGAGAATGAGTCAACGTCGCCATGGTGTGTGGTTGTGTCTCGATGGTCGGTCTCGGGTCGCTTCTCTGGGTTCAGAGACGCTCTCGCCGGTCACTGGTCGTGGCATGATGCTCGATTGTCGCATCCGAGCCGCTGATTTCCTGGCTGCTTCAGCCGCGGTTGCTCGGTAAGGGCATCGGCGAGGGAGATGTCGCCCTTCGCCATGATGCAGCTCTGGAGAACGGGGTCTCGGAGTCCCAGGACGATGCGGTCTCGCAGGGCCTCGTCTAGGTCGCCGAACTCGCACAGGCCGCCCAAGTCTCGAAGCGCTGCCATGAAGTCGCCAAGCCCTCGCCCTCGCATTGATCCCGCCTGTAGAAATCGTGCCGCCAGATGAGGATGGGCACGATGGGGGCATAGTGGTTTCGCAGCAAAGGCTCAAGATCGCCCCATTCCATGGTTTTGACGTCCTCTGGCTTTGCCAATGCTTTGGCCATCTTAAACACTGCGAGCCCGCAGTGTGTGAGAAACACGGCTCGTTTCTTGTGGCCGTTGGCATCCTTGAGGTTGCTACTCTCGAGGAACATCTGGAACCTATCAGTATAGGATTCCCAGTCCTCGGTAGCAGGGTTGAAGGGTGCGGGTGGTGAGTTGATGCCGGCCATGCTGCCTGTTGCTGCGCGCTGTCTCGCCACGTGCTGGATGGTCTCCTTGTCTCACGATCCCACCTTCGTCGCCAGTGTTAGATCTGAGGTAGATCGGTTCAAATGAGACGTGAGACCATTCTAGTGAGTTCAGCTCTTTATTTAGAATAAGAACAGTCTGAGAAATCCAAGCCGCGGCAGCCCTTCATATAGGCTGGCTCGCGGCTCGGCGGTTAATGGTAGCGCTTTGAATCTCCCGCGATCGGCGCGGCCAACCGCGTAGATTCTTAGCGCTCCAATCACGGCCGGTGTTTCACCAATCAGGTCGCTGTCTGTCCGGACCAATCAGTTGTGAGGGTTTGGAGTATGCTAATATAGTACATACAGGTTCCCCTGAACTTTGCTGTCTGCCACACACGTTTTCCCTGACCCACATGGTACACCTCCCATACATGCTCCCTGACCCATGCCACCCCTCGTACTTTCCCTGCACTTGTGCACACACACACACACACACACAAACACCACTTCTCCCAGTGTCACACTGCCTCCTTGCTTACCTTCCCTGACCAACACAGCCTTTTTTAAAATTACTTTACTAAGCTGTTTTCTGCAGTGTCTTTCAAGGAACATGGAACCAACACTTTTGGCTTTTTAAACCAGACCGAGCTGTGTTAGCTGGTCTCCCCTTTTTATTGGTTGTTGCTTCTGTATATTTTTCTTGTTTTGGTGGATCTTTTTTGGTTACTAGACCAATCTTTCCCATGAAGGCATTGTTGTATCTATAGGCTCTCAGTTTGTTTCTTTGGCTCAGAAGGTGATGTCACTTTCTTAACAGGTTCTCTGTTTTCTGGGAACAGAAAGCTACTAAAATGTGTGAACTAAGTCAGTAGAAGAATTAGGAAATCTGTATAATCTTTGCTACAATAGCTGTCTGGAATCTCAGACAGATTAGCCTACTCTTTTCAAACCTGCCCTTTCATAATAAAGTTGGTCATGTGTCCAGTTATCTTTTTTATTTTTCTGTATTGTTGTTTTCATGCAAGCTCTCCACATTTATTTGAAATAAACATCTTGGAGATTACACTTGGGGCATTCTGTGAGCTAAAACATACATTATAAAACTGTTTCCAAAATAGTCTGTGCCTATTACTGCCCAAACTGCCCCAGCAATTCTGATCTTCATATACTACAGCCTTAGAGAAACAAACAAGCTTGGAGTCATATCTTTTTTTGAGTATACATTATATGCCATCATGGTAAGAAATCTATAGTCAAAAGGAACATTTTCTCTCTCCATTGCAAAGGGTACTTTGTAAGTTAATGATATTTTTGTCTTGTAGATAAGCTTTCACACTATTTAAGAAAGATTAAGCTGGGATACATTTCACTGGCAATTTGCAATGATGTCATTTCTTTTCAATCACCTTTTTCTTAAACACTAATTAAATTGGATATATCTATGTGTGTGTATGCTTAAACCTTTTATTTCCTCCTGTAAATTTAAATCCATGACTTTAACAAGTACAGTCACTTTGTATAATGCGGTCTTCAGATCTCTGTGTGTGTGTGTCTTTTTTTCTCTTTCTTCTAATCTGTTCTAACGTTTGGCAGTTCATCAAAGCCTTAAATGATCAGACTTCTAACTACTATCTAGCATTTCTCCAACTTAATGGTTTTGATCTCACAGCTAATTTGCAAATCTTAAACCATTTTTTAATTAATAAAAAGCCAGCCTATTTTTCATCCTATATTTGGATATAAGAAAACAGATCAATACAAATCATACAAAATTGCCCAAATTATAACCAAAAATGATCTCATTACAATGTCAGTAAGATATTAAACAACCCAGCAGCATAAACTTGGCCAGAAGCCTCAAAGAATAGGAAGGTCATTAGCTGGCACTGAAAATTAAATAGTTGACATAGAATCAATAAATGACTGAATATGAAGGGAATTCCATAATTGAGGGTTCTGAATTGAGAATATTTTCTCTTGAATGATGGTGTAGTGTACCTCCTTTGAACAAAGCCTCAAGCATTGATGGTTAAGTTGCCATTTTAGCAATCCAGTACTTTACAGTACCTATAGCTTCTGTTGAAATCTCAAGGCCAGCACTATGTGGCATTGAAATTTGTGTTACATGACTTACAGTGCCAATTCTGTGCTTTCCCCCCCCTAGGCTGTAACCCAAGACTCATTGCAAAAGCAATGTCCCTTATCCCAGATCTTGGTATAAGACCTGGTACAAGATTCTGTCAATGTAGCTTTACACTAAAGTAGAAATAGATAGATAGATAGATAGATAGATAGATAGATAGATAGATAGATAGATAGATAGATAAGCAGGCAGGCAGACAGAACCTTTATTATCATTTTTTACTATAGGCACACTAGCACACATTAAAAATGAAATTCTGTTGTCTGCTCTCAAAAGTGTACAGATACAAACATACATATACTCTCTCTGTCTCTGTCTGTCTGTCTCTCTCCTTCCCTCCCTCTCTCTTTCTACACACACACAGAGAGAGAGACACACACACAGACAGAGAGACACACACATACATATAAATATTAATCACTGTCCATCTTGAATACATATCGGAGAGGAAGCATGAGAGTTTGCAAGGTTGATAATATATGAAACAAAACTGCGACTTAATCTGTACGTTCTGCTTTGGATACCACAAACCCTTTTCCCAGAAAATATCAAGGAAAAAAAGTTGCGAAGAGGATGTGTAGTGTCCCAGACAATACTGTGGACCCTGGTCAAGCACTACTTATATGCTATGTCCCAGATAAATGGAAGTGAACTGCCAATGGATGGAAGTGAACTGCCAACTGTTCATCTTGTGTTTTCTGTCTGGTCTACTTGGGAGGCTGCTAAGAAGTACCACTAGTAGAAGTGGCCACAGGTTCCATAAGTACCACAGAAAAAATCTATAGCTCAGCAAATGGTGGGCATGCACTGTCACTGATTGATCACATAGAATCCTTCTGAAATCTCACTCATTTATGTCTGTTGAGTGCATATAATCACACGGCTGTCTCTCATATTCTAACTATTAATATTTGCTGTTCAGCCTTTTCATCCACTTTCAAGCATAGTTCATTTAATCACGATGGTTCTCATTAGCTGAAAACAGTTGAACTTGTCTTGGAAGATCTTATTCACTATTAACTCAGATTTTCCATTTTCTGTCTTTCTAGCACTGTTTAAAGTGTCACTCCATCCATCCATCTTGTTTTTTCACTTCAATTCAGAATGCCGAAGGCATCTAGTATCAATATATATACAACAAAGCAATCCCCCAAATAACAAAAAGACAATGAAACCATAGAGCAAAGAAAGAAAAATGTTAACATGGATGAACATCAGTGTAGGATCTGGGGTTGAGAAACACTATAAATTGTGCTTATAATTTTGTGGTGGCAATATGGAAGACCATTGTTATTTTGGGGCATTAAGTGGCATATTTTGATTTCTTCTTGATATTAAGAAGTTTAGAGCTCATTCTATGCTAACCTGCTTGTTTTTCACTCTTGTTTACTGAACAAAAGAGAACAGAGGGATTGTATCTTCACATAACTATAAATCTGTCAAAGTTTCAGACTTTCAGTTCCCACCCCAGAATCAGGTGCCACCCAGTCAGGATCAGATCTTGCAATCTAATGACTGGAAGCAGGGCCCTGAAGTCATGGTGCCGGCTTTTGATGAAAACCTTGGGGTTGTTGCTGTTTGTTGGGATCTTCTGTGCAGAACCAAGCACTGGGGCATCTCAGTTGTCATTATTAAGGAGCTCTTAAGAAGGGGACAAAAGAGAATGAGGTGGCTGGATGGAGTCACTGAAGCAGTAGCATGAGCTTAAATGGACTCTGGAGGATGGTAGAGGACAGGAAGGCCTGGAGGAACATTGTCCATGGGGTCGTGATGGGTCGGACACAACTTCACAACTAACAACAACAACAAAAACAGTTTATGAGAACTTTGGGTATCGCCTTGCTCGGTATGTATGTTTTTCACATTATGCTTTTAAATATTTTTATTTAAATGAATAATAAAGCTTAAAATCTCTTTGTTCACAGTTGTACTTATTTCTTTTGAATCCAAAAAGAAAAGAAAACCCAGTGTTGGTGTACCTGATCACTGTTCCGACACTTGGCAAAACAAATCTGTTTCTGAACATCCCTGAAGAACTTCTTATTTTCTATTCCTTGAGAGAAGATACAGAGCAAAATGAACATGTGCCCAGATTCAGTAAGGATCTTTTAATATTGTAAGCTTGAATCTCCCTCCCACCATCTGTTTATAGCAGTTTTTATCCATGGCTTTTGTGCAAAGTGGATTTAATTTTGTATTGCTTTTGAAAAATCAACTTTTTGTTTTATTCACTGTGTCTGGAACAGCTGCACTACAAAAAGAGAGAATGGAGCATATTTCTTTTCTAGAGATCTCTTCCTTTTTAGGATACTAGGTGAAGAAGGATATGAAAAAGGATAATGGGTGTGATGGAGCAGATAAGCATTAGATAAGATTATCATGTGATCTCCCTGACATATACCCTTTGTTTGGATATGATGAATTCTAGGGAATTAGTTGGAATGCAAACAGATAATATTTTTATGCACACAGTTTTTCACTTTTCTAGGGGAGGAAGCCAAAATAATTTAAGAAGCTGGCAGGTTGCAGTTGGAGAGGTGGAGATAATGAGGGCTGATAAAATAAGTAGAATTTTGACAATTTCAGAATGTTGAACATATGGGTAGATTGAAGATTACTAATCAGGGTTCCTGGGTAGTTGATTACTGAAGATTATCAGTGGGGGATGCTTTGGAGGATTAGTTTTCCTGAGCATATTTTCATAAGGAAAACAGCTCCGCAAAACAAGAAGACAAATGTTCTGCTAGCCAGTAGAGACTTCCAGCTAAGTTTTATTTTAAGACCTTGATTAACTCTAAGGGGAATGTAATTATAGCTATACATAGAACATTAGCTGAGGAAAGTTTCACTAGTATCTGAAGAACCATTATTTTGCAGACAGTTAACCACTGAATGCCAGAGAATTAGAGTCTAAAGCCATTTAACTTGTTGCATACTGCAGATGCCATGATGTGGCAATCAGATAAGCTTCATGCTGCTCATATTTAGCTGTAAAAGTCAAACTTTCAGAGAAGCCAATTATCATCCATCTTTAAAATGTCACCAGAAGATTGTTGCATGCTGTGTGTTTTGTCTGTTTGATCCTGGGAATCCTTACATAGTCAAAAGCATTTATAAAAATGTAGGTATGTATTGGAAACACCTGCTTTCTGACCTAACTACAGCCAGCTGCACCCTTCATTCAATTCCTTATGTACTCCACAGAGATAAGTTCTAAACATGTTGCACACTTATACTTAAATGGAATTCTTTCAAAATTCAGGGAAAGATGAGTTGTTCAGGCTTGCTTTCAATCATTACAAATATTCATCTGAAATAGTACAGGGTCTCCTGCTTGAGCAGGAGGTTGGGCTAGAAGACCTCCAAGATCTCTTCCAATGTATTGTTCTGTTATTCTCTTGTTGGAATACATGATAGAATGTATTCTACATTGCAATCACTACAGAATTATTCAGCCAGTAGATGGCAGAGTTTAGTTTGCCTCTATGGTTATAATCTATGGTTCCTTTTATGTTGTGAGGAGAGTTTTCTGTGATAGTTGAAACCACAGTCCATGGTGATTGTGTCCATTGTACACGTTATTTGATCTGTATGTCTATGTAACCATCCTCTGCTGCCAATTATTTATATAGAATGAAAGAGAAATCTAAATAGCTTTCCTGTATAATATCTTCTTGCTCAATATCTTTAAACAGAAAAGGGCCAAACTTTTGCGAGAGATGTTTTGGTAAGACCTCAGCTTAAATATTTAAAACAACCTCATCTGATTCTGTGAAACAACGATTGTAGTCCTATTCAGAAGTTGGCAAAAAAAAGAAACCCATAATGCACTCCCTGAGTACCGGAAATAAACACCATCATCCCCAAACTTGCATCAGCAAAATCATCAGTAGATATAACAAGGGTGCCTGTAGGAGGAAAGTTATCATAATTTCCAGTCTTGAAAACAAGACAAGTTTGGTCTGGTGGTATAGGGCACCAGACTATAAATCAAAAGATTGTGAGTTCTAGTTCCATCTTGGATATAGAAAATCAATTGTGTGCCTTTGGGCCAGTCATTCTCTTTTAGTCCAACTCAATTCACAGGGTTGTTGTGGGAAAATTAACAGGAGGAAAAAGTATTAGATATTTTTGCTGCCTTGAGTTATTTATAAAAAATAATAATAGTTATAAATATTTTTTTTAAATATGAAGAAGGAGGAGCCTCCTTGCTGACGGATCATAGATCGCGACTCTCTGCGGCTATGGTCCGTGCTCTTTCATTGGAGAGCCCCGATTATTACAATTAGGGGCTGAAGCTGCCTTGGAGGGGCGGCGGAGTAAGGGGAAGCCGCAAGCCAGGTTGAGGGGAGCCGCATCTCCCACCCTGGGCTTGGTCTTTTTTCCCCCGAAGACGACTGCAGCGGTGGTTTAAAATGGCCACCCCGAAGAGGAGGACTCATCTGGATTAAGCTTTGTGCAGGAGGGAAGAAAGAGGTGGATAACATCTGAACTGAGACAACTGGGCAATACAACTAAACAAAAGTACCCTGGGATTAAGGTAACATGGAATTTTTAAGAAAAGAAAAGTGAGTGGCGAAATTACAAAGAGACAGGGGGGAAAAAAGAAAATATTTTTAACAGCTAAGCGGGGCTTCAAACAGGGAAAGGAAGAAGCTGGAACTAAAGATTTAACTAAATTGGACTAAAATATTTTGGGAATAAACAGGCATAAAATAAAGCTGGACTTAAGATTGTCAAATAATAATAATAATAAAGTTTACAAATTGGAGACTGGACTGTGCTGGAATATTGAGGTTCGAAAAACCCTAAATAAAAAAATAGGGGGAAAAGGTGAAGACTTTGTATAATGGAGAGTGCCACCTTTTCACAAAAACTTGAGCTCAAACAAAAGGGAAAGCATCCTGTTTCTGAATGAACTTGTGTGGATATAACATTAAAGAAATATTGAAACAAAGTAAGAATCTTAGAAAGTGAAAGCAGAACCAGAATAAAGAAAAAAGCAAGGAAAGACTGACTGTGGGATTGATTGATGTTTTTGGTATAGACCCTCGGCTGGAATAACTGAGAACTTTAGAAAATTGAAAGAAGAAAGAAGGAAAGTAAAAGTGTTTTTTTTGGCCGGGGGGACTTTAACGATCATAAAATATAAGAGTGTGTAATGATGATATCTCTTCAGGAATTAAAAATGGAACTTAAAAATATGAGAGAATTACTACAGGAAAGAGGCGAATCACTTTGCTCTGTGTTAGAAAAAATGGGAATGGCGATTGAAGAACAAGAAGAAAAAGCTTCAAAGGAGGAGGAGTCGATTCAAGAAGACATTTTAAATAGACAATAAACACAAAGAACACAACAAAGAAGTGGGGAAAGAAGGAAGGTTAAAAAGTTGAAATTTAAGAAGGCAATCAAAAGGGGGAGTACCTGTGAAGTCAGGAAAGGCAGAAAGACCCAGCAGAAAAGGGGAAAGGAAGATATTAAGAAAGAGAGGGATATAAACTGGAATGAGAAAAGATATGGGGAAAAGAAGGAGAGGAGAAGCAGTAAGAAACATGTGCATGAAATAAAGAAATACGGAAATAGTAAAATGTTGAAAAGAATTTGTTTTTTCAGAGATAATGGTTGATGAATTAAAAAGGGGATTCTGCAGGGTGACAAGGGGTAATAAGAATATTTCTGCAAATAAAAATATTTAGAAAATAGGGTAATATAGATACTGATAACTTATTAAAAATCAAGTGGGGAAAATATGCTGCGGAATCCAAATGAAAAGATGTAATGATTATTATTGTAACTTCTTAAAAATAATGGTTTATTGGGAATCAAGATGAGGGAATAAAGGTGTATTTTAATCATTGAGGTGTCACACTCAGAACAGTAAAAGGCGGAAACCTATACTTGGTTTTTTGTTTTTTTTTAGTGTTAAAATTTGTATTAATCTAGAATTTATAAAAAGTATGTGTAATGGAAAGGGAATATGACACACTAAAGAACCAACTAAATTAATAAATTAATATAGACTATTAAAAGCAAGGAGAGACATTGGTAATATTATTATTATTATTATTATTATTATTATGCAAACATATATTGTTTATCTTTATTTTAAAAATAAATATTAAAGGATTATATTTGAAATAATTGAAATGAAATAAAAAGATATTTCAATTGAGATTAATGAAAGAGGCTAGAATTAATGTGTTTGTTTCTCTCCTTACTGAAAATTTGGAATGGAAAAGGTAATAATAGAATTAAGTATGCATGTATGAATGTATAATTGCTGTCATATTTGTATGTAAAGGTGATGACCCACATTGTTTTTAATGTGAAAAACTGAATAAAATTTGTTATATATATATATATATATATATATATATATATATATATATATATATATATATATATATATATATATATATATGTTTTCTTAAGTTTTCATGGTACTTACATGTATGGTGTTCGGCTTGGTTCGGGTATTTTCCCACGTCATTGTAGTTCTTTTAAAGTTGTAGCAACGTTTCAGCAGAATCTCATCTGCCATCATCAGGCTTCTGTATATATATCGCAGGGCAAACAAATTTTGCTCCTTCTTTTGTTAAGCTACTTCTTGCTCTGTTTGAGCAAAGAGAACATAATTTTAAGACATATTCCAAAGAAGATCGATGTTCTTTCTTTCTTATGGCATTCCCAATGTTTACTATTGTGTGATTTATGTAACTTTACAATTGTTGATGGAATTACAGTATATACCATTTTGTACTTATTTTCCCTCAGATTGTAACTTGGTGTGAATTTTATTGATTTTTCCCCCATAAGTCTTCCCATTGATCCATTGCTATTGCTTTTAGAAAGTTTTTCCCCATTTATCATACAGATCTTTTTTAGTTTAGTTTTCCTGTCTCTGTATCATATTTAAGTAGCAATTTGTAAATACGTACTAATACATTATCTTGATTCTTTATAAGTATTTCAAATGCTGTCATCTTTTTCAACTTCTTTAAAAACACCTGTTACGTGCAACACATGTTTACGTTCTTTAAAAACACCTGTTATTGCTGAACTAATGCAATTTCAATGGAGGCTCATCCCATCCATTTGCTGCATAGTAAGCAGTTTGTTTTTGTCCATCTTGAATGTAGCATGTACTTCATGAGGTCCAGCCAATCCCTCAAGAGTTGCCATTCAGTTATATCATTTTTAATGTGCCAATAAGTAAAAGAAATAACAAATCTATGGAGAATATAAGTAGCCCTTGACTAACTACCATTTGTTTAGTGACCATTCAAAGTTACAATGACACTGAAAAAGTCACTTATGACCATTTTTTCACATTTATGACTATTACAGCATCCCCATTGTCACATGATCAAAATTTGGACAGTTGGCAACTGGTTCATATTTATGACAATTGCAGTGTCCCAAGGTCATGTGATCCCCTTTTGTCAATGGGGAAGCCAGATTCACTTAACAATCATGTTTCTAACTTGACTGCAATGATTTGCTTAACAACTGTGACAAGAAAAGTGAGGCAAAATTCACTTAACAATTGTCTCAGAAATTGGGATCGTAAGTTGAGAACTACCTACAGTATATTGATATTCATTCTATTCCACTAGAATAATTTTCATTACACTTCTTTTTCCAGTGCATGAAATTAAGAATTGTTCTGTTCTGATCCAACTACTTTTTTTGCCTTTTTTTTTTTTTTCACTTTCCTGAAATCTGACTTCTGGTATGCCATTTCAAGGTCAAGCATGGCCCTCAATCTAAAAAAACCCCATAAGAATATTAGAATTATTTTGCTGGATCAGGTTATATGACTGTCTGACCCAGCATTGTGTGGCACATATTGGTCAGCTGGCTGAATTTTACTTTTCCACTATTATTTTATTGTATTTTATAGTATATGTTATCACCAATAGTTACATCAATATATTTACTAACTTACTTACTTACTTACTTACTTACTTACTTACTTACTTACTTACTTACTGGCAGTATGTAGAACATTCACAATTCTGGTCTGGAGAATTGTTGTCCTTTCCTTCTCAGCAGCCACCATCAAAGGCAGGCTGCTATAAACTGATAAGACTATAAACAGCTATCAATATTAGTACCCATTGAAAGCCTTATCCTACATTAATTTGTCCAGTGCCTTTTAAAACAAAACAAATTGGCTACCATGACTATAGCTGCTGGCAGCATATTCCATAATTGAGTCATGAAATATTTCCTTCTGTTCATCCAATCTTCCTGCATTCTATTTCTATGGATGATCTTGAATTTCGATTTTTTTGTAAGAGAGGGAGAGCTTCTACAGTATCTATCATCATTATCTATGCTACACATGAATTTTTGAATGTCCCTATTATGTCTATTTGGTTTCCGCTGCTGCCCAGCAACATTCATTCAGCTTTGTTTCTATGACCAAACAAAAACCTCTAGTTTGTCGGATCATTTTGATCTGGGCAATTTGCAAAGGTTGTGAGCATTTGTATCCAGGGTTTCTCTTGACAACATAGTGGACAGATTGCTGCCTGCAGTGACAGCTTTCTGCGATAGGAAGGGAAGCTCTCTGTGGGGCTCTGGGAGCTGATCAGAGCTCCTCTGTGTGCAGCATTGCCTAATTAACTGCTGACAAGGCCCTGTCTGTAGTTCCCCTCCACCCTGCCAGCTTCATTGTTAATGCTGACCAAAACCGGCATTAGAATGTGTGTAAGCCATAACTGACAAGAGCTTCACAGTCCAAGATTACTGAACATTTCACAAACGCTTTGGCAGAAAGAGAGCCAAGATAAGAGGCCAAGAGAATCCCAACGGCTAAGTCAGCACATGTGAAATCTCAGCTCAGCACACCCAAGTATAATTTCCATTGGCAATGAAGCTCGGATTCAGATTTGAACTTTAGCTTGGTCAGCAAAGAAAGACCAATTAGAAAATGGACAATTGCAAGAGCCTTCTTACCTTTCCATTTATTGCTTCTCCTTCCTTCCCCAAATGCCAAAACAGATAGCAAATGAAAGAAAGCTTATGCTAGCCAAACGTACAATTACATTGTTCCTAAGCCCTACTGCAATCTTCTGTTGGAAGAAATATCCTTCTGGGTTTTAACATCCAACACTTCCATTAACAGACATGCTGTAGGTGTTCTTGAAACAAGGACATTATTGGGGTAGGATCTTGTTTCAGTCTTGTTTAGCATTAACCAAACAAGCAATCAGGTACTTTTGATCTAACCAAAATCCACCTCTGATTCAGCAAAGCTTGGCATCTCAGCAGCATCCAACCAACAAGAGGCCAGGATCACTGGACTGATCTTCATTTACATTTCTTATTCCACCTGACTGAAGGCAGATTTCCACTGGAATCATCAGTGGAATATCTGCATTTCTCCTCTCCAGGGTCTTGATAAGAAACGGCAGCTACCTTTCTCTCTGCCTGATAAACTTTGTAACAAGACCACCACAGGAGTGAATAGGCTTGCCAACTTTTCATGATTTTTATTGCTATTCTCGGGAGATTCGTTCCATTATTAATGGCTTCCCCCCCCAAAAAAAATCACAGAGCTTGCAATAAGAAAATCATGATAGCATAAGCTTTTATAGCTTAAGAGAGGGAAACGGTGAGGGTTTTTAGCCCCCTCTTTTGGGAGAAAAAAGCATTAAACTATAGCAGGAGCATAACCTTCAAGCTCAAAAAGCTGAAGAAAAATGGAAGCACATTTGGTAGTAATGTCGCTTTTAGAAGGTGATCTCTATATTTATAATCCAGGCAGAAGCATTCTGTCATACCTGAGTGTGACCAAGAAATAAAATTAGGGGGTGTGCTGCACAATGAATGGGATGGGGCTTATAAGATGGACAGAACCTATATAAAGATATTGCAAATTATTAGAGCACTTACCTGCGATAAATATTCTGAACTGACATTTAAGTTTTCAGCCCTGTTAGTTAGACATTAGAGGACTAAAGTAGACCACTCCATTTAATTGTGTCCATTTACAGCAGGGGTGTCAAACTCACGGCATCATGGTGGCATCACATGACATATCGGGACTTTTTTCCTCTTTGCTATACCGGGCATGGGCGTGGCCAGTGCATGACGCATCCGGCCCACAGGCCAGAAGTTTGACAGCCCTGTTTTACAGGCAGATTTCTGATCTGGAAAATTGTCATATTAATTGTTAAATAAAAATCTGTGAGAAACTTCTCCACTTGGGTATAAGAATAGACTGAAATTGTCCTTAATTACGTAAAGTATAGTGAAAGGAATACTTGTTCCTCATAATTTATTGGAATGACATGTAGTAAAAGCTATGTCAGGAAGCACCTGAGAACAAGATTCTGTTTTTCAGAGAAGAAAGTGTAGCTTTAAGATTTCTGGGCTTTAAAAAAAAAGTTAATGAAAAAAGAGATGGCTTTACTACTTCATCAATTATAGAATGTAAGTTCAATCTCTGCCCTGCTAACCTTTTTTTTTCCTGCTATATAACATCCACATTTACTCCCAATAAATTGAAAAATATTCTGGAAGAAAGCAACAGCAAACTACCTTGTCAAGAAAATGGCATGGAAGTAGCTGCCATTTTATTATACTTGGCAGACTTCTAAAAAAGCTAAAAAAAGATTTAGGTTCAAATACATACACAGATACAAAAAAAATTGTATCATGTGATTAAGATCTGGGAACTTGGCAGACAGCTCACACTTATGATTGGTTGTATCATCCTGTGATCTCGTGATTGTCATCTATGACCTAGGTGCAGGGAAGGTTGCAAGTTACTGGGGTACATCATGGGACATTCTATTTCCTTGTGAAAGAGATATCTGAATAACTTTTAGGATCAATACTAAAATATTCATAGATTCTTTTCCCTTTCAAGAGAGATCTCTTTAAATCATTACCATCCCTCTTTTTTTTGCATTTTAAAGAAATGGCATTAGCTGCTTGGGCTGATCAGCCAACAGAAAGATGAAATATGAAACAAAAAATTCAATGCTTTAATATGAGATCTTAATATGGAAGCCATCTCCAGGCTGCAAAAAATTCTAATAAACACCAGAATGCCAAGAAATAATCTTGGCTGCATATTGTTGTGGTCCTAATCCTTCTCCCAGAAGTATGTGTAGATTCTAGATCAAACTCAATTTCATTGAGGGCTGCATCTCGGTGGGGCAGGGGGCGTGGCCAGTGCAAGATCCCTCATGTTGGGAGCACTTGTGATGGCCTAAGTGTTCTGTTAGCGAAAATGGGGTCTCGAGCTCTGCTTTTGGCTGTGATAGCTTCCTGCAACTCTCTGCCAGCAAAAACAGAGCTCTCCACTTTCTCTGACAGAGGCCCTGTGGACCAGTCTTTCCCTTTTTCCAGGGCAGCCCTACGGGACAGATCTAAGCACCCCATGGGCCAGATCCAGCCTGCAGGCCTTGAGTTTGACACCCCTGTTCTAGTTGGTAGGCAGAAGCTAGCATAATATCAACCTCTCTTAAAAGTTTGTCTGAAGAAATTATTTACTTTCGTTAAATTAAATTTAATTAAGGAGTGGTGCTTAAAAACTTACACCCAAAGAGATAGTAGGTCAATGCATTTTTAATGCTGGTTTTATGTAGTGTTTGGGTTAAAAATTGGGAGACTGTGAGGCCTAGTCCTTCTTAAGCATGAACTATGTCATTTTGGGCTAGTTATTCTCTCTCTCTCTCTGCCCAATCCACTTCCTAGAATTGCAATTGTTGGGAAAACAGGAGATGGGAACATTGGATATGTACACTGCTTTGTGCTGACCAAAAATAAAGGCAGGGGAAAAAATGAAATAAAGCAAAAATGTCAATACCATCTCTAATTAAATTAGGGCAATCTTAAAGTCCTCAGACCTGAGTTAAAATTGGAAATTATTTGTTGCTGCTCTCTAGTGATCTGATATTTTTTTTCTCAGACATGATCTGGCATATTTGCTTAAATTGAAAGAGATAATGCATAATATGCCGTTGTACTCACAGTTATACTGTTTAAATTTTGATGTTTCTTTTTACAGCAGTATCACCTAGGGCTACCAGATCTGACCTGTAAAATTTAGGTGATCATTAGATGCCAGTAGAGAGAAGCTTCTAATTTCCAGATGTGTCACTTTAAATATTCTCATAATTCCTCCACCAGCATTCATATTGCTGAGGATTCTAGAAGTTGAAGTTCACATATCTGGATGTACTCCAACTGAGAAACACTGTTTGGCATTAGAACTTCTGGGATCCTAAAACTAGTCCTGGCCCAGAGATCGTTTTGGGGTCTCAAGTACCTAAGTGACAAACAAATCATTTCTCCGAATTTAAACTCACTCAGTTTCTGTGATGACCCAGGGTGGGATACACAATAAACACAGTAACAGGTGAAGCTCCTTTTATTCCTTCATTTTGCTTCCAAGCTCCAAATATCCTTGTCTGGAGACAAAAGCTCCCACACAAGCAGTTACAAGAAGGAGGCAATGCTGTTTAAGTTATAAAGAGTAAAAAACAACACAAAGCAGGCAAGATAAGGGCTGGAGGACATCCACAGATAACAGAACGCACACTGGGAAGGACACCAAACTCAGACAGGAACCATAAACTAGAGATATTTCCATGGTTAACAAATATGTAGTGTGATATGTAGTGTGACCAATAATGCATGTCTGGCCTCTTATCCAGTTGTCATAGCTGCAGCCCATGAAGAGGATCAAGGCCCTCTTCTCCTGAGTAGACCATGTCTCTCCCTTATCCTCTCCTCCCTGCGTGCCCTAGGATGGAGACGGGATGGGCCTGGGTCCTCCTCTGACTGCCCAGCTGGCCTCTGCCCTTCCCCAGCCACTTCCACAACCTCTGGAGCCACACTTCCACTCCCTGTCGGCTGTTCCACCTCTCCCTCAGAGTCAGTCTCCACCAGGGGCATGACAGTTTCATTCTAATGTCTGCTTGCAATGTTCATTTTTTACAAGTTTCATGTTTATGTATCCCAATATTTATGAGTTTTTGTGGAATGTGTTATTTTTCTATAACATAATATATCCAAGTGCTTGCATATACTTTCCCTAACATACAAATATTTATATATATACCTTTGTTTAGGAAGTACCATGTTTCTCATATAATAAGGCCGGGTCTTGTTTTTTTCTGACTCCCGAAAAAATGGCTAGGTCGTCTTTTCGGGGGTGACTTAATTCCCCCCCTCTTGCATCTTCGGGCGGGCGGCGACGGCTTGGATGTTGACCTCGGCATTGGTGGGGCACTTCGTATCGGGGTCAACGCAGGCAGCACCATATCCGGGTGTGCAACAAAAGTACTTCCTAACGGCAAGCCCCCCCCACCATTCCCCCCATTTTGCATGTTTTAATATAGGCCTTAATTTGGGGAGAGGGGCTTAATTTCATTTCATGCCTATAAAACATGCTGGGACTTCCTATTGGGGGAGGCCGTATTGTTGGAGAAACAGGGTATTATAAATTCTGAAAGGATGCAGATATGGAAGGATAATTCTATTTTGACTCACATATCAATTTGTACAAATCTGATAAATTCACATTATTTTCTCCCATATCTTACTAAGAAAAAGACTATCACTGAACTGTTTTTATAGGCTAAGAGAAAACTGATAGAATATTCCTTAAAACAATGTAAGTATAAGGCTGCATTTTGTGAGTCATTTCAACTAAATTTGGTCCTAATCCCTCAATCTCTTTCCTCCAAATCTCACCCAAAGCATCTTCAGGTAAATTCCTTGCACCTGAGAACTGAAGCATTGTTTAAAACAAATCAAAGGGATGCATGCAGGATGAATGAAGAGCATCCTCAAAGAACAGTTATATTGGTTAGATTCTTTAGTTCTTATCAAAGTAACTAACCTCTGTATGGCAGACTCCAGATTTCAGACTTCTCCAGACTCCTCTGGTTCTTTGCAAATAAAACAGTTTCCATCTCGACCAGTGTTTCTCAAACATTATAATTGCTGTTTTGAAAATGCAGGGAGTTGAAATCCACATTTCTTAAACTTGGCATGTTTGAAAAACATTGATCTAGAACCAATAGAATTTTTTGAAGATGAATATAGGTGTCCCAGGATAATGTTGCAGGCAGGATTCAATCTGGATTGGTGACCAGAACCAGAGTTTTAGTGTGAATATAGGTGTCCCAGGATAATGTTGCAGGCAGGATTCAATCTGGATTGGTGACCAGAACCAGAGTTTTAGTGTTCTTAGCTTTTGGACTTGTGCTGGAGCACATCCTCAGAGTGAAGTTCCCTGAGGATAGGCTCTAGCATGAGCTTGAAAGCTTGGAAGACTAAACTTCTGGTCCTGGTCACCAATCCAGGTTGGATCCTGCAATATCTCATTTAACTGTAAGCCCAAACTTACAGGCTGAGTTGGTAAAGCCAGATACAAGTTGACCATCTAAGAAAGAATGCCATCAAGTGGACAATTTTTAGCTTTCTATGCTAGGTTAGCCTGCTAATTTTGTACAAGTGCTACTCTTTCACACGATGGCTCAAATTCAACCTCAAGGATTCATTAAAAGGTTGTAATGCGTAAAACATTATTTGCAACACTTTAAAAAAATCTTGTTCATTCCACACAAATTCTTAGGCTTGGGACATTATTGCTGCAAGGCAGGGGAGGGAAGAAAACTCATTAAAAACAGGGCAACTGATTTTTGCTTACAGCCATTCACTGCTTGGAAAATCAATAAGAATTAAGTTTGATGCATAAAAACATTATGAGAGTTTTATAGGTGTTTTTTTTTACCAGCTGCCTTTTTAATTTACAACTTGAGATGGTCCTTGTCTATTAAAATGGAAATGGAAGTTTAATAAAATACATATGCTAGGGAAGAAGACCGTCAGATGGGAGGTTTTGTTGCAGCACAAGGTTGCTTGGCTCCTGAGAACAAAATAACGTGAGGTTAATTGGGGAGAAAAGATGAGGCAGAGCAGGTGATGATGGAAAGTTAAGAGGTACTAAAAGTCACCTGGAGGCTTCCAGCACAGGGAGAAAGGAGTCAAGAAAAGAGCATATTTCCAGAGGCACTTGCAACAGAATCATACATTGAGCTGGATAGAGAAAATGGAGAGAACTATAAATCACCTAGAGGTGAAACTTGGCTTTCTAGTATAGGCAGAAAGTGAGGATACAAATTGCATACATAAATAAAATCAAATCTGCAATCTTCCCAATGCATTATAATACATAACTCCATCATCCTTGGGCAACAGAGGCAAGAGTCCCCCTGCTGTCTTATGTCTCTTGGTAATTTAAATCATTAACATAATCCCAGAAAGTGAGCACAAAAAAAAAAAAAAAAGACTTTGGGTTCCAAAAGACACTGTGTACTGAAGGATCATAGATAAGAATCAAACTAGGATTTCCTTTCTTTCCTTGAGGTTTCAGGGGGTGACTTGGCTAAGAAAAAAAAATCTATGAGCACTAAGAGTCCACACCACCTTGCTGACACATAAACATTATCACAGAATTGCAGTGTTGGAAGGGACCATAATAGCAATAGCACTTAGATTTATATACTACTTCACAGACCTCAGAAGGATGGAAAGCTGAGTCAACCTTGAGCTGGTCAGAATTGAACTGCTGGCAGACGGTAGAATTGGCTTGCAATGCTTCATTCTAACCACTGCACCACCATGGCTCTTTTTAAGGATCATCCATTCCAGTATTTTTCAAACTTGACAACTTTAAAACGTGTGGACTTCAACTCCCAGAACTCACCTATCCAGTGAGCTAGGAATTCTGGGACTTGAAGTCCACACATTTTAAAGTTGCCAAGTTTGGGAAACACTGATTTAGTCCAATTCTCTGCAAGGTTCAGGAAAGCTAATTAAACTATCCATGATGGGTGGCTAGCCAACGTCTACTAACCAACCTCCAGAGATAGAGAACCTACTACCTCCATGAAATGATTTTGTAAAGTGTGTCTTGATGATTGCATTTTAATGCCCATAATATTTCTTCATTTTTCATCCTACATTTTCTATGGAAACTCAAGGTGGCATATACAATTCCTAATTTAATCGTATGAAGTTTCTACGGGAGTGATTGGGAGAAATTCACCCAATAATTTCTGTGGTCAAGTAAGTTCTTCAATCTGATCTCCCCAGACCAGATCCACATCCTTAATTATCAAACTCCATTCATGAAGTTTTGTTCTTTTATAAGCATAAAAAATAGCAGCCAACAATGGGGCCATCTTATTTTTATATACAGGCCTTAGAGCAAGTTCTGTTCCTAACCCTGTCTTTAACTCAAATTTCTATGTAAGTTGGAACTCATACTTGCAAACAGGCTGCTTATTACTTAAAATGGTGGACAGCTTTCTCCTTCTCAAGCTGATGAACTACTAAGGACATGCAATGCTTTCAGGAACCATTGTAAATAGTTGAAAACAGGCTGTATATTAAAAGTGTGCAGTGAAAAACACTGCATGACTTCAGCAGTTCTGCAACTGAAGGAAGGAGAATGTTGTCCACCATTTTTAATAATAGGCAGCATAATCTCAGGATTATGACGGGGTGTAGCTGTATCTTAGCACATATGCTGTACATTTTTGCCTTTTTGTCTAAGATTTGGTGATCCAACAAAATTGTTATTACCAAGAGACTTATTCCATCATACTTGAAAACTTAAACTCAAACACTTGAAAGAAACAATGAATGCCTGACAATGAGATACTGAAAATTATATCACCATTTGCTTTATTTAAAAAATGAAAGTTGCAGTGAATTGTCTGTGTTTCACTCATTCAATTCATTATTAGCAAATTGCACATCTGTATGAACCAGAAGACTGCCTGTATCATTCTTTGACACCCAGGCATACTGATGTACTGCAGTAGGACAAAAACAGCCTATTGTTTTGGAAGTTTGGAACAATGCTTACCCAAAGTGGGCAATTTGTGGCTGCCCAGATATTGCTGAAATTCATAAATTAAAGGAAAGCCTATCAACAGTCAACAGTCGGTTTGTAACCTTGCAAATATGGGTGATTTTCATGCAATAAGCATATCAGGGAATTGCTTTGGAAGATAAGAGGAAACCAACCAAGGATGAGAAATATGTACTCCTCCAGATGTTGTTAAATCTCCAGCAAACCTAGTAAGCATGGTTCTCCACCGTTGTGTTCATTATTGCTATATTACTTCCCCATCAACATTCTTCATATATTCTATCCAACTAAGTTTTTCTCAAGTTGATATAAAATTAATTAACTGGCCAGAAGACACTGAGTTTCAAATAATAAATTTCTAAAATATTTCTAAAACAACCAAAGCAAAACTAAAGAGGACTGTGGTTTCAAAAATAAATTAAAATAGAGGCTGAATTTAATTTAATGTGAACCACACATAATTTTATGACTACTCAAGTTGAAAATACATTATTGATTTTCAGGCAAGTGTCAAGCAATTCTGCACTCAGTTACAATGAACTCATGATAAGCATATGTATATATTGTTTTAAAAAAACATGCACCAACAAATTTCCAAGCTGAACTGACTGCCACTGTGTTGTATCCATAATAGTTATTAACTCTAAGCAAAAGAGACAATCAAAAAGCCAAAAAAGAAACAAAAAAAACCCCCACCTCCTCACCAGCCCTTAAACATTAAGCAGATATTAACACCATCATTAATGCTAGTAAATCAACAATCAAGAAATGATCAACTCAGACAAACAGCCTACTCAAGCAACCATCAAGAACACTCCATACGCTGACAAGATAAGCCACTAGTACAGGGCTGTCAAACTCACAGCCCACAGGCTGGACGCATCATGCATTGGCCGCTCCCATGCCGAGTTTAGCGAAGGGGGAAAAAATCATGATACATTAAGTGAGACTCTGTGAAGATGTGAGTTTGACATCCCTACACTATAAAAGAGAGAGCAACCTAGTCATTCCCTGCTAGCACTAACCATGTTGCCTAGTTTGGTAATGAAATACCTGCAAGAAAACAACCAGGCTCAGAGACACCAGTGCAAACTTCTCTATTTTTCTACTTTGCAGAAATGCTGATTTTCGAACCCAAGTTTAAAAAAATCCAGAAGGCATACTTTTGCCAAGAAATTACCCTAGGCTATTGTATGTATTAAATCACAGGAGTGAAATTTGTCTCAGACAAATCTGGATCTTAATCGCTCATTTGTCTGTGCAATTTATGGATGAAATGGGGGAGGGGGCTTCTGAGACCACCATGATGTTTATGATTGGTTTACTTGTCTTGCCTAGAAAGTGTCATGCAGGGAATCTAGGTCTGACCCGGAATGATCAAAGAGGCACAAAAACACAGTGGGTTGCAAAAATGCTTCTCCTTGGTTCTTCAGTTAATTCTTTGCTTTGCAGCGCACACAAACATCACAAATGGCAGATATGCTGAGTTTGCAGGCTGCAGTTACTAAATAACTTTTTCATGGGGGTCACTTGGGATACCTTCACCTACATATATTAACCTGAAGGCAGAAAATAGGCTGAAATCTAGTGAAGAATTCCTCCAAACAATTGGAGTAATGGAAGAAAAAGTTTCCTTTGGGTCTAAAGATATTTTTTCTCCTCCTGTCTTAAGCATCAACTGCATTTTAATTTGTCTAGTGAATGAGGAAACTTTGAAGATAGCAGAACCGAGGAGGTCAAAAGGCAATTAAAAACAAGGAGAGATCTCTTTCTCTCTTCTGGGCATTTTGGTGGTGGTGGGGAACTTGTTAATTAGTGCAGACTAAAATGAAACAGCAGGCTTTTCATTTAGAAGCTGCACTGTGCCCACTTTCAAAAAAATTGATTAGCTACGGAATCTTCATCAGAATGCTTGGATAAGGTGTTAATTGGTAGAATCAATTAGTAGCAATGTTTGACAATCCCCAATTGGTTCCTGATTGGAGATAATTTATGGTTCCATGGTTTTGGTGATAAGAGATGTTGGGTTAGGGGAGTTGAGTAATTCCCTCATGGCTAAAGTCTCTATAAAGTTTGCTTCTTGGCTTTTCCTGGAGTAAATCTTCTATATTGTTGGTCTTTTGGTGCAGAGGGGAAGAGGACTGTCAGAATTTATTTGAAATTGGGAACAAATTATACTGTATCTGTATAAATTTATTAAAAGCTTTATGCTTGGCTGCTTAACTCAAGGGAACAAGCAGTAGCAATAACTTTTTTCTTCGAGGCAAACAAATGTTTTACAGGGGAATACAATTATAAAAGAACAATGCAAAGTAGGGAGAAGAAGGATGATTTTGTTAGGGCTTCTCAATGCCTTTTTAGTGTTATTATTCCTAAATTGAAGGAACATGTAATAAATCTGGACTTGCTATGTCTCTGTGAAGTACAGAAGAAGGGGAGGATATCTTAGGGGAGATAAAGTGCAAGCAGTCCTGACAAGTCCAGGACTAATAATATATTAAGGAAGTATCATAATCCAGAAACTGGACTTAGATATTTCAAGGTCATAACAAGAGCCCTCCGTTAATATGGACCCTAGGCAATTGGAGACCTTTAGTTAGAACAAGGATCACAATTTGGGAGCCTGCACATGTCATTAAGCCATAAGTCCCAACAGTCCCATCCAGAGTTTGTTCCTTCTATTCTGGATTATCTATGGAAGCAATCAGTGAATTAATCGGCAAAAACGATGAAAACTAGTGAGAAGAATCTCTAAGGAACTTGACATTTCTCCAAAGACCTGGCTCACTGACTACAACTGCCCTTCTTCAAATGTCTCTTAATCCCTGGCTCTCCCAAAGTTGCTTTTTCAAGAGGCAGTTGGACTTTCTTGTTTTTCTTTGAAGACGTTTCACTTTTCATTGAAGAAGTTTCTTCAGCTCTTCTTGGATGAGAAGCGACATGTTTTCAAAGAAAAACAAAGCCCAGTTGCCTCTTGTAAAAGCACCTTTGGGACCACAACCTGGATGAATGAGAATCTCCATAGACATGTAGTTCCTGATTCCTTATTTTGATGCCATAATATCTGCAGAGTAAACAGCAGAAGCATCTAATTAGCACCTATGCTAGAAAAAGATTTAATAGCACTCAAAACTTGCATCCTTTCCAAAAGAAATCTTGCACTCAAGTTTCACTGGTGTGATAATGACTTTGCTAATTCATTCTGGATGCAATAAATTACTTCACTAAATAAAGGTGAGGAAACATAAGAAAATAGTTTTCACAAAAAGCATTTTAAAAATCACTACAAATGAGAGATGGAGCTTTTTGAGTGCAATCAATAACTGAATTCCCTGAATAATTTTCTTCATCCAGTAATTTTCTTTTTAAAAAATTCCTTAAAGGTTGCAATCTATCTAAAGTCTTTCTGATACTAAAAAAAAGAAGAAGTGCTGCTTTCTGAATATTAGATATGATGCTTTGGTCAATTCATTTATTTATTAATATATCTTTGTTTCCACCTCAATTTTAGAATTTAAAGGATTAATTATTCAGACTATTATTTCCAGTACTTCTTAATTCATTATTTGCCTTTCAGGAAGCTTATACAAATTGGCATAGGTGCAAAGACCTCTTAGTTCCTACCTGAGGAAATTACTCAAGGAGAGAATCAGGATAGGTAGGCCAAGAGGAGGAGAAATGGAGTGGATTGAGATGAGCCAGATGGGGGAAGGTCCAATCCAGAAGGAAGAATTAAACAACCTAGAAGAAAAATAGAGAGGCTAACCAGGGGTGGGATTCAAATTTTTTAACAACCGGTTCTGTGGGCGTGGCTTAGGTGGTGGGCATGGCTTGGGTCATGTGACTGGGTAGACATGGCTTGGTGGTCATGTTATAGGTTGGATGTGGCCAACTCAATATCACTCACATCGAGGCACGCATCTCTTTGCCTGGCCTCTCATGACGGTGGGGATGCTACAACAGTCATAAGTGTGAAAAATGGTCATAAGTCACTTTTTTCGGTGCCATTGTAACTTTGAATGGTCACTCCACACAAACAAAGTACCAGGAAAGGAGGGGGAAAAAACTCCAGAGAAGTTTCTGAGACAGGAAGTCTAGTCCTGCCAAGAATTTAATAAGGGCTAATGGAGAGGCAGTTTCTGAAGCAACACCAGAATGTTTCCTTCCTGTCTTCCTTACAGGATTAGGCCAGTAATTTCTTCTAACAACCAGTTCTCTGAACTGCTTAGAATGTTAACAACTGGTTCTAGCAAATAGGTGCAAACTGGTAGAATACCACCCCTGAGGCTTTATGCAAGTGGTGGGTGGGCTGGCGCAGATACACACGGTTCAGCATGCATGGGTGCGAGTGCCCACCGGCCTGCCACTTGCATAAGTTGAGCTCCATGTGCACTCTGGCCAACCACTCATGCTGCTCACTTCTGAATAGGCCATGGCCTTATAGTGGACCACAGCCTGGGAGTTGGGGACCGCTGCCATAGGTCATCAACTCTTGAACTCAGAGCAGTTTCTGTGTTATAGTTGCAGCCTGTACCAGTCACATTTAAACAGTATTACAAAGTCTCTTCCAAACTGAGTTTGAATTCTGGTAACAACATGAACAAGTCCATGTTCTTTTCTTGGTGACAATATATGCCAAATATTTTGTTTTATTTTGTTTCTGTATTGTACAGGCTATTAGATCCTCCTCTTTGGGGAGAAAATTTCAAACTGACAACTGAAGTAGTTACTAGAGACCACACCACATCAACCTAAATTATCCACAGAGCACTTCTCTAATCCCACCTATAATTAGGCATCAATGTAGAAAGAAAATTGCCTCTTCCCTAATTATACTTTCCTAGGATAAATAAATCTAGGAAACCTACATAAAATATAGTCAATCTCAATAAAGATTGTTTGAGTCTTCCTGTGGAGTGGATGTCTTTGTTTGGCCTGTCTAATGGGGTTGATATCAATCTGACAAGTTTCCTCTAATGAGAGGAAGGGAGAGGGAGAGAGTGGGAGAGAGAGAGGGAGAGGGAGAGGGAGAGGGAGAGGGAGAGGGAGAGGGAGAGAGAGAGAGAGAGAGAGAGAGAGAGAGAGAGAGAGAGAGAGAGAGAGAGCAAAAGGGTGGGGATCAAAGCCCTGACTTAGTGTAATATGTGTATCAATAGAGAACAGAATGGGACAACAACTTGCCACAGCCAATTTGGCACAGTCAACTCACTGTGGCCAACTTGTCCAGGACAACATGCCAAGGGGACAACTCGCTACGTGACACTTTTCTATGGGACAATTCAACAATTCAATTTAATTATTTAAAATAATTTTTAAATCATTTTAATTTTTCTCATTCACATTTCATTTTGTGCCTCCTTTTGCATCCTTTCTTTAATGATTCTTTTTCCACCATGTCTTTGATATTAGTGTAACTCTTATCCCGTGATGAGTTGGCTGTGGCAAGTTGTGAGGGGGACTGACGTTATATCTGAGGTCATCATGACACAAATGGTGTAACATATGTCCTTGCATGAGACATTGGGGCACAATAATGCATAGTCCTCCACATATGACCGTTCATTTTATGATGGTTTAAAGTTACAACAGCCTTAGAAAAAGTGACTTAAGAGCTGTCCTCAAAGTTACAACTGTTGCACCACTTGATCACAATTCAGACACTTGGCAACCAGCTTGTATTTACAATGGTTGCCATGTTTTGCCATCTCAGGTGGCTTTTCCCCAGCAAAGGCAATTGTGGAAGCTGGATTTGCTTAGCAATCAAGTGGTTCACTTAACAGCCTGGTAAAAATGGTCATAAAAATTGGATCTGGTCATATGATGACTCAATGGCATTGCTTAGCAATCAAAATTATAGTCCCAAATGACATTCTAAGTCAAGAATTACCTGTACATAATTGCTGCATTTGTGTGACAACATCACTGCAAGTTCATGATAATTTCAGTGCCATTTGCTGCATATACCATGAGAGTTTGGTATTTTCCCACAATGGCTTGCTTAAGGCATTTAAGTAATTTATTATTTGCTCATTTTATTTGTGTGTTCATTTATATGCTGCCTTCTCTAAATATTTTAGGCAATTAAAATCATGACTTGGGTAAGATATTAACAGCCCCATAGCTTATATTCTTGGCCAACATAGTATACCTTGGACTGATATTCATATGAAATTAAACTAAATAGACTTGGACAAAAGATCTCCCAGATTCCTGAGAAGTCTGTGTAAAATATAGGTAACTATTTTTCAAACTGCATGTTATCTTAAAGTCCATGTAAATATCTGGTGAGTTAGCCATGTTATTGCTGTTTCAATAGGGAGAGGAACCTTACATGTTCTTGGCTTCCCTGAATTTCAGATCAGTTACACAAGTCTTCCCTGGTTTGCCAGACAATCCAGATGACCAGTTCACAGTTGATTCTGTGAACATCTAGCAAAATTGCCAATAGCAAGGCAATTGTCCTCAATCATTCTCTGTCTTCTCAAAATAAATTATTTGTTCTTCACCCAGTTTCCTTAAGACTGTGGTTGAGCATGTCAAAGTGGGAAATTCTGCTTCCCTCATAGCCTTGGGCCACAGGGAGCACCCATGGGTAATTTATTCATTATACATCCTCCTCACACACACATTCATTCATTCTGAATTTTACCCTAAAGCAGATGTACTCCCCATTGCAATCTCCTTCTAAATTCTTCCACATTGTCAGCAGCCTTTAGCAAAGCATGTGTACACATATGCATGGCTTTTTGGAGTAGATGATGCATTATTCCATTCATTACTCAAGGAAGGAGCATGCTAAATACATCATTAATTATGTACAGTATTTGTTACTACTTATATGAGAGGAATATTAGATTAGCAGAGAGATACTTCCATAACTGAGTGATCTTTAAGTAATATCAAAAGTCTGATGTGGTTTTGTTTAGTGGAATTTATGCCTTTTAAAATTGCTGCATTATAAATTATTACTTTCAACTTGGGGTGTAATCAGATATCAGTCAAGGTCCCCATGAAACGGTCCCTGAAATCTTTAAGGGGGTTTCTTTCACTCCCCTTTATGTTCATTCAGATTCAAGGCAATATAAGTTTGCTTTCCTCTAGCCATTATAATCAAGTTGTTGTTATTCGAGTTTGTTCACTTGACTCCAACCCATTATCAGATTTTAAAAAAGAGAATTGACTTAAGTTCTCACAGCTGGGTGGTATATGATGAGAACTAGATGTCACCAGTATTTTGGAGTCAGTTGAAAATCAAAGTCATGTAGATTGACTAAAATGAATCCCACAGCCTCTAAAGTCTCTGAGCTCCATGCTTTTGAATTTCAGTGAAATTTTTTTAAACATACGTGTGTGTTTTCATTTGCACTCTTTGAAATTAATTGACACATTTTCATTGAATAAAATAGTCGAGTACATTAAGCACCTAGGAACCTTCACTTTGCACTTTACATAATTGTAACTTTCCCAAAGAACTCAGTAGATAGTGGTTATTGACCAATCCAAAAGCAATATTGGTTATTGCTCTCCAAAAAGTAAGCCAGAATCAAAGCTGGCTAATATAATAGTGAGACATTTTCTCGGTCACTGTTGAATCTGTACTCCTGTTTAGACAACAAGACAGAAACTAAAGGCCAGTGGTTTGGCAACTTTAAGATGTGTGAATTTTGATAAGTCTGACTGGTGAATTATGGGAGTTGAAATGGAACTACTTTTAAAGTTGTCAAACTTAAGAAACACTGCTATAACCCAACAGTCTTCTGGACATGATATCCAAGAATTGAAAGCATTGCACAACAATACTCCAAAGTCCCATTCCTGCCAACTAGCAAGCTCTGCCCAATGAGGCAAGACTAAGCAAGCAACAACTTCACAGAATTCAATGAATTATCTTTAGTGCTCATCTAGAGTAAATACAACAACCTTGGAACCTGTAAGAGGAATTTCCCATCCTTGTTTATAATGAGTTAATTAATGCAGAGACCCTCTGAACACTTTCAGATACTTTTCCCCAGATTTTTTCCCACCTGAACTGAGTTGCAATTTATGAGATAAGTTGTCAACCAACTTAGCTCTTCCCTCTATTCCCCTCCCCACAATCTCTCACACCAAGCGATCAGCAAGAATACTATCATTGCTGATATTGAAAGCCACAGAAAAGTATCAAAGAATGAATAGACTATTCTGCTAATTAATTCTGCTACCCATATAAGCCACCCACCAGGTCAGTCAGTTTTAGTCCCTCTTTTCTCCTCAAGAAGTCCAATGAAATTAATTCAGCTAATTAGTCTTTTTCAGATGTTCCTGGTAAATTAGAGAAACCAGAAAGCTAAGAGTTGGGAAAAAGGAGGTCAAACTTATGGAACCTGAGTGCAATGTAGGTTGGCTAAATGATAATAGATGAAATTTAATTTGTTGGTGAATAGATGAATAAAGGCCAAGCATTGTGTACTACAGTAGCCTCCAACCTTTCCAGCTTAGCAGCCCGGGGTGGTGGTGGGGAGGATGGTTTTGTGTGAGTCACAGGCACTTAAGAGAGTATGCCCAGCCCCAATTGTCAAAGCAAAGGAGCAATGGAGCTTTGCGTACAAGTGCTCACCACTCACACAAGTGGAGCTGTGTGTGCATGCATGCTTGTCCACCAGTTATGCTGCCCAGTTCCAAATGGGATGTAGCCCAATAGTGGGCTGCAGCCAGAGGGTTGGGGACCCCTGGTGTAGTGGGTCCCAGAAGACAGACTGTGCATAGGTTGTGACTGGGAGAAGACTTGGAGCAACCTTTTCCAGATGCACGTGGAATTTTGTGTAAATTTTGCACTATAGAAAAAATTTTGCACTATAGAAAAAATGTTTCATTGAGTGTATGTTGCCATAAAATATTTTGATTTTTTTTTTTCATATTCTTAAAAAATATCATGGTGAATATAAATTTACTTCCAAATAAAGGAACAGCCTAGACTAAAATGATTCCAGCAATATTCCAGATGCAACTGCAACTTTAACAACCATTCAGAGATGCTGCTGAAAAAAGTTCAGTTCTTGCATTTATGACAGATCCTCACTCTTACGATGTCACACCACCCCTCATGATCATGGGAGCACAATTCATGTGCTTGGCAACTGCTCTAATTAAGACCAATTTGAGTATCCTGTAGTCAGGCATTAATGATCTCAACCTTTATTCTGTTTCCAACAAAAAATGCCCATTCATAAGAAGGGATTCACACTTACAGCCCCAGTGATTAGCAGCCATCGTAAAAATGGTTGTAACATTGGGCCCAACTCAACTTACAACAGAAACTACATATGACAAATATTCCAATCTCATTTGGGGTTGTAAGTGGAGGACTATCAGCACTGTATTTAAGCACTAATGAACATATATGTTTGAAGCTTTGTGTGCACTCCAGCATACATTTGGGGTTGTAAGTGGAGGACTATCAGCACTGTATTTAAGCACTAATGAACATATATGTTTGAAGCTTTGTGTGCACTCCAGCATACTCCAGGAACTCCTTGTGTGCACAAATTCCCTTTCAATCCATAGGAGGAACTGGGGCTACCTGATACAACCCTTTGTGTCAAGTGTGGGAAAATCAGCCAGTTCAAATGAATACATAAGTTTATTGTATGCTAAAGCCAGGGGTGGGATTCAACCGGTGTAACAACTGGTTCGGTGAGCACGTGCTTTGCGCACATGCACAGCATTTGCAACTCACCTTCTGCTGCAAGCCCTGTGTGTGTAAAACAGCTGACGTGCGGCAATGCGCTGTGTCGCGCGAATCAGCTGAGCTGGAAAACCTGGAAATAAAGCACCGACTAGAACCGGGGAAGGCGGGTGGGCCCACAACTGATCATCGGAGTGAACCGGTTTGCTCACGGCTGATCTTCAGAGCTACCGGTTTGCCCTAACTGGACTGAACAGTAGAATCCCACCCCTGGCTAAAGCTGTCTAGAATAATCTACTAATGGTCAAAGTGAGTTGACAGTAGACAGTAAGGTTGGCTGGACTTAGATTTCTTATGGGTGCAAAGGAACTTGAGACTGATGATGCTCTTGACCCCTCCCTTGAGTTCAGCCTGCTCAACTCCTACACTTTGCTCCCTATTCCCTGAAATCATAGGAAACTCTTGCAGTAGCTATACCTCTTCATCCTGCTGGAAACTGATGAATTGGAACCATTCATTCATTTCCACCTTCCAAACTTACAAATCTATCCAAATCTGCAAATAGACTTGGTATGGATTTTCAATCAGAAGACCACAGTTAAGTTATAATTTATGGGCTGCTTCCCAAAATGGCTAAATCAAAGGATTCATAACTCATATTGCAGCATGAAAGACTGCACCAGAGTGAGATGGAAGAGATATAGACAAATAATATTAGCACAGCACAGCATTCATCTTTATTCCATATTTAAAGATTTCGGTATTGTTTGCTCCGAAGTCTGCTGTAGGATATTGAATTATCTCTTTCACATTAACTTTTATGTAGCATATATTCCCAATTCATGCGCGTACACATGCATGCACACACAGAGAGAAAAAAAATGCCTTTCATCTGCCAGAATGAAAAAGTGAGGATATTAAGAGCTAAACTTGAAGACCACCCCAAAGTTTCAACTAGAACAGAAGGTAGCAGCACAGATAGTTATGCCCACCTTGGTATGCTCACCTGCCTCTGCTCTGCAAATTGCACTGGCTGCCAGTTTCAGGGCACATTTTAAGATTTTTGTTCTGACCCAGCGCCCCAAATATGACAAACTTCCTGACGTGAACTCAAAAGATTCCTTTATTAGGAATGCCGGCAGCTCCGCAAAAAATTTCTCTCACAGGCTAACAAATCTGGCAGCTGAAAGATGAATAGTTGTCTGCCACATCTATTCATCTCCGTCCCCTGCCTTTTATTCCCAGAGCTAGGATGGGGCCTTGCTAGCAGCAGTGGCTCTTCCTTCCCCAGGATCATTCCATGGCTTTCCACTGTTCTCCTCTTCTCTGCCTTCTGCGCAGCTGGTACTGGACCCAGCTGTCCCTCCTCTTCTTCATCAGCCACCTCCAGACCTGGGGACTGTTGACTCTACATCTGAGGGCTGACGGATGGCCCAGGTTCCACCTCTGTCTCTCCCTCTGCCAGCTCCATTCCCTCTTCCCCCTCAAAGCTCCCAGGTTGCTCTAATGCTGACCCTGAGTCCCATGCTTCCTCCTTCGATTCGGCTGCTGGAAAGGCCAGTGGCCGACAGGCCACAACAATTTTAGTTATGATCTGTAAAGTCCTGCATGGCATAGAGCCTCCATATTTGAGAGCCTCTGTATTTGAGAGCCTGCTTATCAGCCATGGTTATCTGCCCAGCTGATTTGAACTGACAAGGTTGGCATGTTCTAGGTTTCTTTGATTAAATGATACTATCTATCAGGACCCCAGGAGCACACCTTTTCTGTATCATTGCTTGCCCTCTAGACTGAGGTTCCTCAAGAGATGTGGATAGTTGGTGTTTTGAAGAGCCATAAAGATCTTGGTTGATCTCCAATGCTCAGGGTTAGAGGGCTTGGTAGTCTCTTGTTAGAAATCAATTGCTGGTAAAAGGGAGTTTGCCAGGTTCACCGTTTGCTCCTTCCTTTTCTTCTTTTGTCTGAATCTGGCTTGGTTTTTGTTTTACATTGTTTTGGTATATTGTGAGCCATCCAGAGTCATTGCAGCCTGACAGAATCAAATCAAATAAATGGCATGAACTATATTTAAATCAGAATTATTGAGCATAAATTATTGAGCACAATTCCCACCAGAAAAATATTATTGGAAACACAGATCTTTGAACAGATGTAAGAATGTAAGATGTAAGAAAGGGGATGTGGTGGCTCAGCGACTAAGACATTGAGTTTGTCGATCAGAAAGGTCAACAATTCAGCAGTTCGAATCCCTAGCACCGCGTAACAGAGTGAGCTCCTGTTACTTGTCCCAGTTTCTGCCAACCTAGCAGTTCGAAAGCACATAAAAAATGCAAGTCGAAAAATAGGGACCACCTTGTTGAGATGGTAACAGCGTTCCATGCGCTTCGGCATTTAGTCATGCCAGCCACATGACCACAGAGATGTCTTCGGACAGCACTGGCTCTTCGGCTTTGTAACGGAGATGAGCACCACCCCCTAGAGCCAGAAATGACTAGCACATATGTGTGAAGGGAACCTTTACCTTTAATAAGGTATTTGTTTAGAGCAATGTTCACTAACCTTTCTGGCTCTGCAGAGCTGCTGCAGCAGCAGTGGCAGCAGGGGTGGGAGGGGGGATGGTTTTGCGGGCACACCTGCCGCTTGCACAAAGGGAGATTTATACTTGCCCATTCGCCACTTGCATGGTTCCCAATGGGCCACAGCCCAGTACCTGGCTGCAGATGGTAGACCCTTGGTATAGATGAAAGAAGATTGCTTATTAAGCCCTCTTTTATTCAAACCAATTATGCAGTTTATTAAGTAAATAGTCGCAATCTGAAGCAAAGTTAGGTTTCATTGTGAACAGCAAAGCTTAGGATCTCTAGTCAATCAAAACGAGGCCCCATAGATAGGGGTGGGATCCTACCAGTTCGGTCCAGTTCTATAGAAATGGTAGCTCCAAAAAGCAGCTGACACCGAACCGGTTCGCTGGGATGAGGTTTTGATCTGCTGTTTGGCCTGCCTGCCTGCCTGGGCTCTAGGCTGTCCTTTAGTGGTCGCTCATCAGCTGAAGAAGTTAAATGCTTGCCGGAACCAGTAGTGTGCACACATGTGCAGTGTGCATTTGACGTGCATGCGTGCACTCCCTGACCTGGTTTTTATGCCAGTTGGATACCACCCTTGACCATACATAAGCCACCATTATTCAGACTAAGTGTCCTAATAGGACTGTTAAAAGGACAAAACAGAGAAGAGACCTCTGAGTCACCTACATTCGAACTTCTCCCTTAATGCAAGAACCAAACTGTTGTGAATCAATAAAAGTAACTAAACCTAAATGCAAAGCAGGTTTTGGAAGCCTGCACACTTGATTAAACAACGGACAAGGATTGGTCCATAACAAGCCCCTGATTGGCCAAATTTAGGACACTTCTTATTGGTTATTATTTGAACTTGATGCACTTATTATTGGTTAATAGGGTAGCAGCCAACCCTATAAAAGGGTTACTGCTGCCCATAGCCTTGCTCTGTTCTGTTCTATCTACTGTTATTAAAGAGTTGAAGTCACTGGTCAGATGTCTGGTCTCCATTATTCTCCAAACTTAACACTGGCGACGAAGGTGGGATACGGAGACCGAAGAGCTGACTGATCTACAGAGCAACCAACAGAGCACGTGGTCGAACACGCACTATCAACGGCAACATGGCCAGCGGTGCCGTACCACCCGCTCCATTCGACCCAGAAACCGAAGACTGGGAGTCATACATGGATAGGTTCCAGATGTTTCTGGAGACCAACAATTTGAAAGACGCAACAACCAGCAAAAAAAGAGCTATATTTCTAACCCACTGTGGGCCTACCGTGTTTAAAATGGCAAAATCACTTGCCAAGCCAGCCGAAGTAAAAGCGATGGACTGGGACGTCCTCGAGCCTTTGCTACGGGCCCACTTCGCACCCACCGTGCCAACCTTAGTCAGAAGACACGAATATTACCAGAGGGACCAGCGGAAAGGCGAAAGCCTTGCCAACTACGTCGCAGACCTCCGCAACCTTGGAGGCCTCTGCGGATTCTCTGACTTAGAAGAAGCCCTCCGAGACCGCCTAGTTCTGGGCCTAGAAGACGGCACGATCCAGAGCAAAATCATGGCTAAGGGGAACATCAGCCTCACCGATGCCCTTAAAGAAGCCACTGCAGCGGAGGCGACCAAAAAGTCGGCAGCCCGAATGCGCCGCACCAGCGCACCGCTACGTCAACTCGCCAAAGATACCTCGCCTCGCTCAGAGAGACACCCGGTATCGACTCACCACGAAGACCTAGAATCCCCATCAGAAAGCGATGAGGAAGAGATCAACCGACTCCGAACCGAACGAGACCAGTTCACACAACACTCATCTCGACCTTGTGCAGGATGTGGGGCGAATCACCCACGATCCAGCTGCAAATTCCTCGACGCACTCTGCCGCGTTTGCGGGAAAAGAGGTCACATCGCAAAGGTTTGCAGAAGCAAACAAAACTCCAACTCCAAACTCCGACAGGCCGAATGCCAGTCTTCAGAATTCTTCGGCACACCCCGAAACAAACTGAATCACCAATGGGGAAGCCACTCCTACAGAAACAAACCGTCCACCACTTCCACCAGGTGGGAAGAAACCAGGTAGGAAGAGACCCACCAGACAATTACCATAGGCCACGCTACATCCCTTGATGCCAGGAAAATCAGAGTAAAGGTCGCTATCGAAAACAAACCTTGTGTAATGGAGGTGGACTCAGGATCATCCCTCTCGATGGTGTCCTGGGAGATGCTTCAACAGCTCATCCCGACGATTCGCCACCAAGACCTCAACCCTCAAAGGGTTATACTCAAAGATTACCAGGGTAACCGAATTCCCGTTGTCGGGTCCCACCGATTCCAGGTCTCTTTCAAGGACCGCACCGTCGCACTGCCACTGACTGTCGTGGACCGTGACCGGCCTAGTCTTTTAGGCCTTCAATGGTTCAGCCCGCTTGGAATCACTGTAGCCGGAGTCCACCGTGCTGAGAGCAACGATTGGGAGGAAGCCCTCGTGCAAGAATTCCAAGACGTTTTCGCGAACGGACTAGGCAAGTACAAGGGGACCCCGATCTCATTTAACTTGAACCCTGAGGTAGCACCCATCCGCCTTAAGCCGCGGCGGGTGCCGTTCGCCCTGAAACCTAAAATCGATGAACAACTCGATAAGCTAATAGAACAGGGCATGCTGGAACCCACCGACCACGCCCGGTGGGAAACCCCAATAGTGACACCTATCAAGCCTGATGGGTCACTGAGAATTTTGCGGAGACTACCGGGCCACCCTAAACCACGCACTTCAGCAAAGTGCGTATCCAGTGCCGGTAGTGCAACACCTGCTCCATTCCCTGGGCGGCGGGAAAGTTTTTGCTAAATTAGACCTAGCGCAGGCTTATCAACAATTGCCTGTAGATCTGGCCACTGCGGAGGCGCAAACTATCGTCACGCACAGGGGCACATTTAAATGCAACCGGCTCCAGTTCGGGGTGAGCGTCGCTCCAGGAATTTTTCAGAGCTTAATGGAAAGGCTGTTACAAGGAATAAGAGGGGTCGCACCGTATTTCGACGATGTACTCATCGCCGCCCTAACAGAGACATTCTAGAAAAACGACTCCGAGTGGTTTTACAAAGGTTCCAAAACGCAGGCCTCAAAGTTAAAAAAAATAAATGCCAGTTATGTACCGAAAGGGTGGAGTTTTTGGGATACCTCCTGGACAGTCAAGGAATCCATCCCACTGAGGACAAATTAAAGGCAATTAAGAAGGCCCCCACTCCAAGGAACAAGGCAGATCTACAGGCATTCCTTGGACTTATCAATTTTATAACGTCTTTTTACCCAATAAAGCAACGGTAGCTGAACCATTACATAGACTATTAGACAAAAAAGCAACGTGGGTTTGGGGACAACGGGAACAATACGCTTTCCAACAAGTAAAGAAATTGCTAACTTCTGATTCTGTACTTATGCAGTACAACGAGACTCTGCCGCTCACTATCACGTGTGACGCATCACCTTTTGGGGTTGGAGCAATCCTGGCCCACGTATTACCGAATGGAGCAGAAGCTCCTGTCGCGTTTTTTTCACGAACTTTAGCTAAAGCTGAAAGAAATTATAGTCAGCTGGATAAAGAAGCTTTAGCTATTGTGGCTGCAGTTAAAAGATTTCATGAATATGTGTATGGGCGTGCGTTACAATAATTACTGATCATAAACCACTACTGGGGATTATTGCGGGTAATAAACCAACCCCGTATATATTGTCCCCCAGAATGACCCGCTGGTCTGAATTCTTGGCGGCGATACAACTACAGCTTGCAACACCGCCCGGGAAATCAATTCTCCACGCTGATGCATTGAGCAGAACACCGCTTCCAGAATCGGTTGAAGATCCAGCCCCAACCATCACAACGTTGCAAATTGAGACTCTACACGCACCGCCATTGACGGCGAGAGACATTGCCCTTGAGACAAAATGAGATCCGGTCCTGCAACACATCCTACGCTGGGTTGAGCGTGGTTGGCCAACAGAACAGCTATCACCTGAATGGGCGCCTTTCAAAGCTCGCCAAACCGAACTGTTTTCTCAAAAGGGTTGCATCTTGTGGGGTGATAGAGTTGTAATCCTGGGCAAACTGCAATGAACTGTTTTAGTGGTATTGCACGACGGACATCCGGCATTGTGCGGATGAAAGCACTCGGACGGAGCTACGCCTGGTGGCCGGGAATCGACAAAAGAATCGAGGCCTGGGTCGCTACTTGTCAACGTTGCCAAGACGTCAGCAACGCCCCACCTAAAGCAAGCCCAACCGAATGGGAAACTCCGAGGGACCATGGTCCCGTATTCATATTGACTTTGCGGGGCCTACAAAAGGGCACACTTTCCTTATTACAGTTGACGCCTATTCAAATTGGCTCGAGATCCATCGAATGAACACAACTACAACGGACTCAGTTATCAACAAATTAAACAGGTTATTTGCCACACATGGTTTTCCGGACATTCTCGTCTCGGATAATGGCCCACGGTTCACAGCATTACCATTTGAACAATATCTTGCTGACCGGGGCATCCGCCATGCGCTAACCTCGCCCGCGCACCCTGCGGCGAACGGACGTGCAGAGCGCATGGTACAGTTTGTAAAAAAGACCCTCCACAAAATGGAATTCGGAAACATCGATGAGAAAATCAATCGAATTTTATTGTTGCAGCACATCACGCCCCACAGCGTTACCAACAAAACGCCCACCGAACTTCTTATGGGGCAGAAACTACGATCGCACCTCGACCAGCTCCACCCCGCATACGCACCTGAAAAGCCTTTCGGCTCCAGCAGCAAATGCCGGGAATTTAAGGTAGGCGATTTAATCTTTGCCAAAAATTTCTCCGGCGACCCTTTATGGATACCCGCAACCGTTACCCACCTCACAGGGCCTAAATCGTACCGCCTGCTAACAGACGATGGGAGGGTGTGGAAACGCCACATAGACCAACTCCGTTCGAGATTACCACCCAGTGCCCATGGCTCCCCGGGTTCACCAACTGAGGGGGGAGGAAATATCGAGGAAATTGACTTCGATATGACGGATAGCAGGCCAACGGAAACCCTATGGCCCAGCGAAGTACCGGGAATTGAAGCGGGGAGGGAGTTGACTTTTCCATGGGACTTGAACACGGGGGAAACCGAACTGCGAAACCCCGAAGAAACACTAATTGACGGAGACAACCACAACGAAAGCAGCACAGAATCACCGTGCAGCGAAACGGAACTTAATAGAGATCATCCAAACGCTCCACCGGAACCAGACTTTAGGACAAACCCGGTGGAGCCACGGAAATCATCCAGACAGACCAAACGGCCTGTCTATCTTGAAGATTTTGTTACAGCTCCCCTCAAACGGAACCCAAGGGGGAGGGGTGTTGTGAATCAATAAAAGTAACTAAACCTAAATGCAAAGCAGGTTTTGGAAGCCTGCACACTTGATTGGTCCTTAAACAACGAACAAGGATTGGTCCATAACAAGCCCCTGATTGGCCAAATTTAGGACACTTCTTATTGGTTATTATTTGAACTTGATGCACTTATTATTGGTTAATAGGGTAGCAGCCAACCCTATAAAAGGGTTACTGCTGCCCATAGCCTTGCTCTGTTCTGTTCTATCTACTGTTATTAAAGAGTTGAAGTCACTGGTCAGATGTCTGGTCTCCATTATTCTCCAAACTTAACACAAACCAAAGACCCGGAACTAATATTTATTCAGTCTCTGATTAAACATACCCCGCAAACTTGAGTATATCTAGATCTTCAACTCTACTATCAAACTGTCATCATCAAGAAACTTGTACTAAAATGGAGTCAGAATTGCTAACCTTCCTCTCCTACAGTTCCTAGAAAGACTCATGACTTATGTGCTAAAGTTTTGTACCATAGTAAATATTTGTGTGACCTCCCCATCTTTGTTGCCAGTAATTACGTCTTCAATGAAAGCAAAACTGAGCTGTCCAGTAGCTTGGGTGAGCTGGAAAGAATCTGGAAAACTTGTGGCCCATATGGCAGCCCTTACAATCTTTTGAGTCCCTAATTTCTTTACAACATCAACTTTTTCAATCGCTGGCAACATGTCCATTGGCAAAGGACTGTAGAAACATAATTGAAAAGATCTAGAGGGTAGCAGTTTGCTTACCCTTGGTTTAATCATATCCATAAGGTCAAAAGTGCAGAATTCATATGTTCTTGGAACTGGGCTTGGGTAATCTGGTGAAGAGAAGGACCAGGGGAGACATGATAGCGGTCTTCCAATATTTGAGGGGCTGCCACAGAGAGGAGGGGGTCAAGCTATTTTCCAAAGCACCCGAAGGCCAGAGAAGGAATAATGGATGGAAATCAAGGAGAGATTCAACCTGGTAATAAGGAGAAATTTTCTGACAGGGAGAGCAATCAACCAATGGAACAGCTTGCCCTCGGAAGTTGTGGGAGCGTCATCACTTGAGACTTTCAAGAAGAGATTGGACTGCCATTTGTGAGAAATAGTTTAGGGTCTCCTGCTTGGGCAGGGGGTTCGACTAGATGACCTATAAGGTCCCTTCCAACTCTGATTATCTGTTATCTGATTATATGTTATCTGTTACTACTTCCTTCATTCCTGACAACTGGTCATCCTGTCTAACATGAAAGGGAGTGGAAGACAACCAAACCTGGAAGACTCCTGTACTTTTGCTCTACAGATTGTTCTACCAGATCCCAAAATAGAAGTTTGATAACATTTCATAAAAGAGAATACCAATTATATTTTAGGTTTAGATTCTGGAAACAACATGTGAATTAATTCTAATGTGAATTCTAGACCTGAGGTCCCATGCAGGTTGGAACAAGTCTTTCTTTGTAAAACAAATATGAAATGTGAAAGACTTCAATTATACACTTTAGAGGTTAAATGACATTAATTTCAGTCGGCTTTCTTCCTTAAAAAAAAAAAAAGACAAGACATAATGGTAAAACCCAGTAGAACAATATTTCTCAAATCTCCTTTCAAGTGCCAATTCCATAAAAGGAGTCATGATTAACATTTTTATCTTATAAATGGAGTTATCACAAAATAGTTTTAAAAAGTAAAAATAAAAGGAAAGAATTTGAAGAACAAATCCATCTGGGCAAATCCATCTAACATGAATTGCCCATCAAAGTGTTACTAAATGTAGATTAAAAATACAATTCCAGAGGAAAATGTAGTCATTTTACAACAGTCACAGATAATTTTTAATGGCCTACACAGAGAAAAGAAAAGAATGTGATGTGAATTATTTTCCAGTGAGCATCCATTCTGTCCATGGATGCAGCTCACAATCCAATGGGATTGCACCTATTTTATGAAGCAGGCCCAAGGGGAGAGAGAGAGATAAAACATCGATACATAACTGTAGTTACTGATGTTTATAAAGCTTGAAGTTTAATCCATTCCAGGATGAAAATAGAAAAAAGGACTTCTGTACTGAGACTGATCTGCAGATTGATAATTGTCACATTGGCTGAGAACAGGAAGGGAAGCAATGGAATTAATATCCTGTAAATTTTGCAAACAGAATAATGATGAAAGTGAAGCTGGTCCATTTGATACTCAAAGTCAATTTCCTAAGCAGCCTATAAAGCTTATAAAATCACATTTCCTGTTCAGAAAGCTACTCCTGGGATGAGTATGCATCACTCTAAACTGAAATATAGTAGAAAGAAGCACAACATAAAACATTTTTATGTTTTCCTGCTTAATATTGGGTTGGTTTATATAGAGAAGTCTGATGAGTTGATGGCTGCCACACTTACAAATAAATGCTTTGTCTTACATATTGGTAAAAAAAAGTCAGAAAATAAAATACAAGCTGAATAGTCAAGATCTTGTTGATGATCCAAGCTCTCTAAAGGACCTTGGAATACTCATCTCTAATGATCTAAGTGCTAGAGCCCACTGTAACTACATAGCCAAAAAGGCATTAAGAGTTGTTAACCTAATCCTATGTAGCTTATTCTCTGGTAATATCACACTACTAACTAGAGCATACAAAACATTTGCTAGACCAATACTCGAATACAGCTCATCAGTCTGGAACCCACATTACGTATCTGATATTAGCACAGTTGAGAAAGTCCAGAAATATTTCACAAGAAGAGTTCTCCACTCCTCTACTCATTGAAGAATACTTTATGCCACTAGACTTGAAATTCTAGACCTAGAAAACCTTGAATTACGCCATCTTCGGTCTGATCTAAGTATGGTATATAAAATCATACATTGCAATGACTTACCTGTCAATGAATACTTCAGCTTCAACCATAACAACAAAAGAGCACACAATAGATACAAACTCAAGGTTAACCGCACCAAACTTGATTGCAGGAAATACGACTTCAGCAACAGAGTGGTCAGTGTCTGGAATACTCTACCTGATTCTGTGGTTTCTTCCCCAAACCCCAAAAACTTTAACCTTAGACTGTCTACTATTGACCTCACCCCTTTCCTAAGAGGTCTGTAGGGGTTGTGCATAAGCGCACCAATGTGCCTACCGTCCCTGTCCTATTGTTTCTTTTATTTTTCTTATATGTACCCATTTCATGTATTCATAACTATGTATATACTTATACCTATTATCTTGTAAGCAATTGACAAATCAAATAAATCAAATCAAATCAAAAGATGCAAAGATCCATCAATGATCAAATGATTTGGACGGAAAATTTGTAACGGCTCAATAACACATATGCTATTCAGGTTTGCATGGGCTGGTATAAATCAAGAAAGGCTGAACCATCAAGGAACATCCAGATCACTCTGAATCTAGAGGTTCCTTAATGGTCACTCCTGCTTGAGCAGGGGGATGGACTAGAAGACTTCCAAGATCCCTTCTAGCTCTATTCAGTACTTCAGATGATAGCTTTATGTTTCATGCCAGCTCTGCTCAGAATTGCAATAGTTGTGCAGTGGCAACTAACTTACCCAAGTTGTAGCCATGGTTCAGAAAGATGCTGGTAGGACAACTGTTTGGCAGAAAGAGGGATAAGGTTAGACAAGCAGGAAGGGGAAATAAACAGAAGGGCATAGCTGAGTGAATAGATTCTAAAAGAAACTGGGAAATTCTACGTACTAACAGGGGGCATGAAAAGTGTATTTAACTATCACGCAGAATGTGTGTCTGTGAGTGTGTGTCTGAATGTTCTTCTTTTCTTCTTATTTTTTTGCAGGGAACCTTTCAGAAAAATATCATCTGCTACTGTATGTCATTTTCTTCCTAGAAAATTATTTTTATTCAGTCATTTACCACCACATTTCAGCAATGGGATTGGAAGCTAGAGGGGGCTCCATAAATTGCACAGAGACCCTGGATTGAGAGACCCTATATTTTCTTACTGGGTGATGCAAGATGTGACAGTGGCTTCATTTCCATCTTCTGGCTAATTGGATGTGCAATTAGATAAATCCAAATAGGAAAAAAAAGCTAATTGAGGCCACATAAATTAAAGCACTGAAAGGCTATAGCTAAATAATTCAACTAAGGAGCAGATTTAAGATGTATAAAATAGCCAAGTTAAAACAGTGTAGTATAAGATAACAATTAAGATACAAAACAAAGTGCAAAGTTAACATCAGTTAGGTGCATCCTAGAATTAGGAACAAGGCATAAAATACTAAGTAAATGTGGAGAAGAGCTGTAAATGGAAATTTCGTGAATAAACCAAGTACAAGCAAAAAAAAAAAATAGAATACAAAGCTAAAGCTACATAACTTTCAGAGGATGTTTAAGCTGAGCACTGAACCATTTAAGTAATTGAAAGAAGTGCAGCAGTTAAAATGTATCCAGTATGCTAATAGCAAAGTTATTATTGGCCTGTAGATATTTATCAGAGCTGGCTTAAGACATTTTGTTGCCTGAAACAAAAGCAAGGTGGCATATATTCACAAATGCATTCCAAGGCACACAAACCATTTACAGTAATTTTTATTTCATCCTTTATTGTACCCAAGGGGACAGCCCAGTCCTCCTTGGAAAAAAAAAAAAACAGTTCATAAGGAACAAAAAGAACCTTGACTTCTCCACATTGCTATGAAACATTCAGCTCTTTGAGGTACAGACAAGAAGTACAGGAAATATGAGTATTAACACTCTCTTCATTGTACATCTATCTGTATCTACACAGACAGAAGTATGCAGTGGGGTACCACAAGGTCCTGTCTTAGGCCCAGTACTCTTCAATATCTTCACAAATGACTTAGATGAGGGAATAGAAGGGGAACTTACCAATTTTGCAGATGATATTAAGCTGGCAGGAATAGCCAGCACACCTAGATGATAGGCTCAAGATCCAGATGGATCTTGACAGACTTGAATACTGGTCTCTATCTAACAAAATGAAATTCAAGGTAGAGAAAAGTAAAGTCTTACACTTAGGCAAGAAAAACCAAAAGTACACATATAGACTGGGTGAAACCAGGCTTAATAGCAGCAACTGTGAGAAGGATCTTGGAGTCTTAATGGACAACTAGCTAAATATGAGCTAGCAGTATGTGGCAGCAGCCAAAAAAGCCATTGCAATCCTAAATTGCATTTACAAAGGGATACAATCAAAATTAGGTGAGGTAATAATACCACTCTATAAAGCCTTAGTAAGATCACACCTAGAATACTGTATCCAGTTTTGATCACCACACTATAAAAAAAGACGTTGAGACTCTAGAAAAAGTGCAGAGAAGAGCAACCATGATGATTAGGGTACTGGAAGCTAAAACATATGAAGAACTGTTACAGGAACTGGGCATGGCTAGTCTAGTGAAGAGAAGGACCAGGGGAGACATGATAGCAGTGTTCCAATATTTGAGGGGCTGCCACAGGGTCAAAGAAAGGGTCAAGCTATTTTCTAAAGCACCTGTAGGCCAGACGAGGAATAATGGATGGAAACTGATCAAGGAGTGGTTCAACCTAGAAATAAGGAGAATTTTTCTAACAAGTGTGAACAATCAACCAATGGAACAGCTTGCCTTCGGAAGTTGTGGGAGCTTCATCACTAGAAGCTTTCAAGAAGAGACTGGACTGCCATTTGTCAGAAATGGTGCGGGGTCTCATCCTTGGGCAGGGGGTTGCACTAGATGACAAGGTCCCTTCCAACTCTGTTAATCTGTTAAATCTGTAAGATCACAGCACAGAATCTTGCAAGTCTGAAAGCACTTCCCCCCCCCTCTACTTTTACTTTCCAGAAATCTAAGGAGAATCCCATCTGAGATGCTCCCTGCTTCTCTTTTCCTTCTGTGGGCTGGTTACCTTTTGCATGTTGGTCCTCTAGTGCTCTTCTTACTATCACCCAAGATCATTCCCACATACTATTAAAGAATTCAGCTTTAATTCTCTGCTTTGCCTAAATGACTCCCTCTACATGGCAGCTGGGAATTTCAATTTGCAGTCATAAAGAAAGAGAAAATGATAAAAGAAATAACTACCCCTCTCCAATTAAAAGCCTACACAGCCCAATGGAGAGGGTGTGATGAAGTTTGGGAGATGGTATCCCAATTTCTAATCCATTTAGTCACCATGAATGATCAAGTCAGGAAAAACCAGAATTGTGAATGGAAACAGCAGCCTCACATTCCTGCAAGAAGGAGTGGTGACTGCTATAAGAAGCATGTTATTTATGCCCTGTGTGCTCTTGAAGCACTTTTTTGTCCTCAAGCACTGCACCATTTAACTATTTTACAAGTCATATAAAATAAATATATATAAAACTAAAAAAGGGAGATGGGTGGCATATAAATTTAATACATAAATAAAAATAAATTTAAAGGTGCAGGGCAAACCTACATGGCTTGTCAGGAAAAGAAAATTGCAATTTAAAAATTCTGCCAGGTTTTAAATTAGCAACTTTTTCAATGCAAAATAAATATCCTAACCACTGTATTATTGCAGCAATCTTGGTGTATAAAACCAAGGTGTATAAAACTTATTAGTGCTGAACAAGTTAGAAAGAAGGAATGGTTACTTGAAAAATATATGTGCTCACATATTCGTGTACTTGATGTTTTTGTATAACATCAAGTACACAAATATTTTTGTGTTAAATATGATTTCTATATGGGTGTGGTGTGGATGTGTTTATGTGCATATGTATTTATGTGTGTATGCACATATGTGAAAAGTAGAAGAGTTGTCCAATGGGAAGATGTAGTAGACTCAAATTGGCTGAATATCTTGCAAAGTCAAGTCCCCAATGTATCTCCCACAATCAGATACAGTTTTAGGTGCCATCCTAAATTGAGGAGGGAGGGATGTACTAGATAGAAGACCTTCAAGGTCCCTTCCAACTCCATGATTCTATGATCTATGAAAACTCCAAACTACCTCAGCAGTCATCTTTCCTACCGTGATCCCACCTGGTTGCTTGCAACTTTTTTTCTTTTTTAAAAGGCAAGTTATTAGAATATGTTTCATTCAGATTTCAATTCAGTTTTCTATTAGGTTTCTCCATAAATTTCAATGGATCCTAAAAATAAAGCAAATTCAATTGTGGTATTAGCAAACGTTATATCTGTGAATAACTTGGACTAGAAATAGAACAAAAAAGATCACTGCTGGATAAAATGAAATATTCATACTAACCAAGCCTTTATAATTATAATATTTGTTATGATTAGCTTCCTAATCAGAATGTCATGAGGATTTTATCCAAAGTTTTGCAGAAATCAAGATACAGTAAGTCTACAGCTTTCCCACTATATATTAAAGCTAATTTCCTCTAGTTAATCTTTCTAGGTACTAATTTCAAACTGTTTAATCTAATTCTGTAAAACTTCTTTTCACTCTCTTTTTAATTTTTTAAATTTATTTATTAAATTACTTTTTGAAGATAGGGGCAACTGCTTCTCCCCCACTTATATGGCACTTGATCTCCAGTCATCTGGCATAGACTTTGTGTGGTATCTCAAAGATAATGCATAGTTTTAGCCAGTCCTTTAGCTTGTTCCTTGATGATATCAGGGCATAATTCAATTGGTACTGAATATTTAAACATGCTCAAAATAATAGTTACCTCCAAATCATGCCATTCCTCTTATGTTTTCCTTCACCTTCTGAAAGAGAAGTTGTCATCAAGATAAGTCAGGAATTTCCTGGAAGGTCAAGTCAATGGGTGTCTTGCAACAGACACTGGATAATTAAAATAATAATAAAATAATTAAAATCTGCTGTCCTACTACTTTGTGATTCACCGAAAGATCTGCAATTTGCTTCCAAAAAAAAAAAAACATTATCCATATCCATAGGCAATATCATCATCATCATTATCATCATCATCATCATCATCATCATCATCATCTTTAGCTGGGTAGGCAATAGCAGCAAAAGTATTTGCTACAAAATGAAAGAAGGAAGAGATTGGTGAACTCTCTGTTTTTTTCCCCTTTCTCTCCTGCCAAACATCAACAGCCATTAGAAAAGCATTCACCAATCGGTCTCCTAAATGCAGGATAGGTTTGGCTGGGGAGGAGGCAATTTCAACAGATGGCTAGAGCAAAAAACTTTAACCATCTGTCAAAACTCACTCCTGGCATTGCACAAGTGTTTGATACCTATGTGTTCAAAAGACCCCAGTTAACAGCAGTTCAGTGCTAAGAGGGGATTTCATATTAAAATAAAAGTGGCAGCCAGTTCTTCCCTGCACCATGTTATTGCACCACCACCCCGCCCCAAAGCACCCATCATCTGTTAGATAAGCTTCTTTGAGGTACAGGTTTAGCATCCTAACACATGCCCAATTAACAGCCGACTGGCATTGGTTGGCCTGTGCTATAGAGCAGCAGTATGGTTGAGCTTTTCTGCTTCTATTTCACCATGCAGACTCCCTCTGTCATCACTTAGTTCTTAGCCAAACTGAGGTCTCTTTCAAAGCCATTAGTCCAAGCCAGGGATTAGTTGCAAAACTGCAGATACAGGGAGATAGTTGAGGTTGAAAGAGCATTCTTAAACAAAAGGCCCAACTAGGAAAGAGAGACAGAGAGAGAGAGAGAGAATCTCGACACCATCCTAAAATAGATAGTAGGGTCCCTGGTTGATCCTACTCCCTTAGGGGTCACCTGGCTGCAGTACTGAGCAAATGCAACACTGAACAAATATAACACTTATGGCTATATCCATGTTGCTTGCATCTTATCAACTTATATTGTTTTTATTGTTTCCTAGTATGATTTGATTGCTTATTGGTATCCTATGACTATCACTGGGTGTTATATCTTATGATTTTTGATGAATATATTTCAATTTTTCTTTATACACACTGAGAGCAGATGGACCAAGACAAATTCCTTGTGTGTCAATCACACTTGGCCAATAAACCTATTCTATTCTATTCTATTCTATTCTATTCTATTCTATTCTATTCTATTCTATTCTATTCTAAATGGCCAGCTGCTTGCTTAGAGGGCAGAAGGCTCTTTAGCATTGGAAGAGCTAAGGACAAATTTAATCAGGAATAGGCTGGAGCCAAGGCAGAAAAATGGGGTTTCTAGGGAATGCTTGTCCTGCAATGACATGGAAGTGGGGGAAAGCCCTCAGAGATATTGCCAAGGAAGATCTTTACATCCAAGTGAAAAATGTGTGTGTGTGGTTTTAGGAGGTGTATTATTCATCTAGAATAGGGGTGTCAAACGCACATCATCACGGCAGCATCATGTGACTTATTGGGACGTTTTGCTAAACTGGGAGTGGGCGTGGCGTGGCCAGCTCGTGGGCCAGGAGTTTGACACCCCTGATCTAGAGCAGTGATGGTATTCTACCGGTTCGGCCCGGTTCTGCCAAGCCGGTAGCGCTGATGAGCAGCAGAGACTGATCCAGTTTTCTCTGACATTCTGTCGTTGGACCCGCCCACACTCCCGGGCTCCCATACTAACCTTTATTCACTGCTTTTGAAGTGTAGCTGCTTTGTGCAGCACAGCTGACTGCCGCACGGCAGCCGCTGAAGTGACAGGGAGAGTACAGGATTGCAGGAGGTGAGTCAGAAAACCTCTGCACCTGTGCAAAGTGTGCGTTTGTTGCAAGGGTGTGCACAAAGCATGCCCACCAAGCCACGCCCACTGAAACGGTGGTAAAAATATTTGAAATATACCACTGGGCAGCAGGGATTGGTTCTGTAGAGAGAGGTTTTTATGTGGACCAGAGGGATTGTGGTTTCACGTGCTGCTTGCATCCCACAGATGGGGCTTCGCTTGTTTGCATGACCTGGTTTCTGGCATGCTATGTCCCAGTGCTGGTCCATGGACTGGGAGTTGGGAACCCTGATCTATAGAAAGATTAACATTAAGATTCATCTTTAAAATGTTATTGCTTTTTAATTAATAAAAGAAGAACAGAGCAAAACACAAAGATACATTTTAAAATAAGATTCTTAACAGTTTTTCAGGATTACCTACAGTCCCAACCTGGCCTAGGTTTCATTTGTAAACCATTATTTAAAAAGTAAATAATGGTTCACTGGTCTTCTTTTACCATTCCCCACTTCCTTACTATTCTTTAACAAGTATCTATTGTAACTTGAAACTTGAAGTCTTTAACACTGGTATGTTTTCCTCTGCAGCAACATCACGCATAAAAATATTTGTTGACAATAGATCCATTGTTTCATTCCATCCAAGCCAGTGAGCGATCCAAACTGAACCAACTTTAATATTGCAGCTTTACTAACGCTCAAAGAAAAATACAAACTATGAAATAAGTTTGGAACAAAACTCTGTGATGCCTTCATTTGGCCATTTGTAGGAAAAATCTCAGATATAAAAGAACAAAAAGAAGATGTAGAACAAAAGAAGAAAAAGAAGGGAAAGAAAAAAGATAAACAGTCTGAGTAACTTATCTGGGGTTTTGATGAAATTAAAGTAAAACAGTTTCCCCAGTTTTCTATTTTTACTTGCTTAACTTAATTTCAACTTGATTGTCAATTATCGAGTGGAGATGCTGATTCTCTGTCCATTATGGATTCTATTAATGTTTTTAAAAAAGGTGGAAACAGTATAAAAAATAAATATATATTTTGATAAAGAACTCCTTATTCTACTTATGTCTAGGCCTAGGACATAGCTTTTTAATTATGCAGCCTCATATTTTCTAGAGTTGCAGACTAGACCTTGCTCTCCTTAAGAAATGCCCTCTATAAATGGAGGAACAGTTCTGGGACTCTTTTTCAAATCAATATGCCAAAAGCCAGAGGTCTCTCTTTCTCTCAGCTTGCTAATAGTTGAGGCACTTGGCAAAATGAGCACTGAACAAATACTTTGGTGGATTAAAATGCCTTCACAACTATCGGCTTTCCAGAACTTTCAGCAAAAGCTCAGAAGGTGAGTGTTAGACCCCTTCAGATGCCTTCCAAATTGAAAAAAAAAATAGACTTGCTCAATGTTGAGCATGAAAATTAAATATTAAATTCATGATCTCTCTAAACATGTTCCTATCATATCCCTGAGAAAGGATTAACTTCAGGGGTGGGATTCAAATTTTTAACAACCGATTCTGTGGGTGTGGCTTAGGTGGTGGGCATGGCTTGGTGGTCATGTGACTGGGTGGACATGGCTTGGTGGTCATGTTATTGGCTGGGTGTGGCCAACTCAATATCACTCACATTGAGGCATGCATCTGCTTGCCTGGCCTCTCTGACTGTGGGGATGCTGCAACAGTCGTAAGTGTGAAAAATGGTCATAAGTCACTTTTTTCAGTGCCATTGTAACTTTGAATGGTCACTCCACACAAGCAAGGTACCAGCAAAGGAGGGGAAAAAAACTCCAGAGAAGTTCCAGAGACAGGAAGTCTAGTCCTGCCAAGAATATAATAAGGGTTAACGGAGAGGCAGTTTCTGTAAGCAACACCAAAATGTTTCCTTCCTGCCTTTCTTACATGTAACTTAATCAGGGGTGGGATTCTACCAGTTCGCACCTATTCACTAGAACCAGTTGTTAACATTCTAAGCAGTTCAGAGAACCGGTTGTTAGAAGAAATTACTGGCCTAATCCTGTAAGGAAGGCAGGAAGGAAACATTCTGGTGTTGCTTACAGAAACTGCTTCTCTGTTAACCCTTATTACGTTCTTGGCAGAACTAGACTTCCTGTCTCAGGAGTTTTTTTCCCCTCCTTTCCTGGTACTTTGCTTGTGTGGAGTGATCATTCAAAGTTACAATGGCACTGAAAAAAACGACTTATGACCATTTTTCACACTTACGACTGTTGCAGCATCCCCACCGTCATGAGAGGCCAGGCGAGGAGATGTGTGCCTCGATGTGAGTGATATTGAGTTGGCCACATCCAGCCAATAACATGTCCACCAAGCCATGTCCACCCAGTCACATGACCACCAAGCCACACCGACTACCTAAGCCACGCCCACAGAACCAGTTGTTAAAAAATTTGAATCCCACCCCTGCCTTAGTTGATCTTTGAACCTTCTTTAATCCACTATATCTGCATACTGAAAGCCAACTCTGTCCCTAGGTTCTGCCTCAGTTTACCCTCCCATTAAGCAATTGAGTTGAAAGAGATCTTTTAAAAGCAGTTTATTAGGGTACCCTGATAAAATGGGATGTCTCAATGAAAAACAATGAGAGAGAACCTCATACCTCATGTTTCCCTCCTTTTTATAATTAGCACAACAAAGGAAATGCAAGAGGAAAATTGATTGGACAGGGTAAAAGTAATCTCCCCTTTGCATAGGCAATCAGTTACATGAAGTCAAACATGTTAACATATTTGCATCCCATAATATCACACATGCTCAATAAAATGAGGTCTGACATGAGAAGGGGCATAACTATAAGGAAAAAGGGTTGTTTGTGTTATGTTTGGAGAGTAATGGAGACCAGACATCTGACCAGTGACTTCAACTCTTTATACTTTGCATTTGGGCTTATTTACTTTATTCATTCACAACAGTTTGGAGTTCACAAAAGAAATAAACCACACCCCAATTTGTACTAGCAAACTTTTTCTTATCTGGAGCTTCAGGTCTCCATCTTGTTGATTAGTTTCGGAATATTAAAAGCTAGTAAACCTGAACACCATTTTAAAAGAGAGAAAATAAATCAAATTAAAATACTAAGTAACTATGTTAGTTAACAAATTACAAAACCCATGTCATTTACAATGTTCCAAATCAGTGTCAGGATATTATGATATTAACATTTCTAGTTTCACTACCATTTCTTAATTTACCTGCTCATGTCCTTTTTTATAGAGATGCACACTGTGTCAACATTTTCATTGAAATGTTTATCATTACTCCAAGATGTCTTTCCTCACCAGTTACTGTTAGCACTGCCCTTAATACCTTAATAATGTGTATGGGTAGTTTGCATTTTGGGCCCCAATGTGCATTAATTTACACTTGCTCAAATTTAATAAGATTTGCAGTTTTGATGCCCAAACTCTTAACATCCTTTATCATGGTCTCTGAAGGACTCCAAATGCCACAGTGAGAACTGGGAATATACAGTATATACTCTGGGCTCACTCAAACATTAGAATATATAATTATTGATGGAGAGTTATTTCTATGGAAACTGATAGACTCCCCAAATCATGCTTGATAGAACAGACTAAGCTCAATTAAATTCTTCCTGGATAGTACAATTTGCAGATTACTTTAGAAATTGTGGGTTTGCTGTCTCTTGTTTAGCAGTACCTGCTCAACAAGTAAAGACATTGTTGCATAAAAAATGCTTGATATAAACACTCAGAAAGAAACACCTACAGTATAATCAGTAAGGCTGGTATGGTAAAATGGATGAGTTGCTATAAATTTAACTTTAAATTGAAAAAGATTTAATTACTAAAATGCCAAGTATCTTAGGAAGCTGTTTACCTATATGAGATATGAGCAGCTAGACACAATGGTAAGATATGGAAGGTTTAATCGAGTCCCTTATCACAAAGGTACAAATATCTGTGGTGTACCAGACACAGAGGCTATAGAATATATATTATTTCAGTGCCAGGTATATAGCAGAGGAACAGACCATTACCCTGAACCATATATAAGATGAACAACTCACTGGGACCCACATCTCAGACCAACATATTTTATGTATGGTCAGAACTTAAGCATCACATAAAATGACCTCCTTTTGAATAAAACAATGCAATTGAGAGCCACATGTACAAAGCCACATGTATAAATTGTAAGGGTGAGAAGTGTGTCTTTAGCTGACTTTTGGTCTCTAGTTATTCTATGGATAGCCTTGGATATAAACTATGGATAGTTTTACTTAATCTTTTTTTTATAATGTGACCTTGCAGCTAATAAAAAAAATACAATATATATCTTCAGACACAAACATACACACACACACGAATATACATACCAATGAAAGCAATGGAAGGTATGATTAAATGGAAAGTAGTGAAGTGTTTTGAGATTATTATTTTTTCATTGAGCAGGCTTCCTCCTTTGAATGAAAAGTATTGGTCCCTCTGATCATTTCAAATATATTCAGCCAGGTTCTGAATGGGGAATAGTCTCCATGTAAGGGGTTAGGACAATTACTCCATTGTCCCCTATTTTTTATAGAAGTCTTCAATATTATTTCAGAACATCAATCATATCTTTATTACAGTCATAGATCAGCTTAATAACATATTCACTATGGGAGTGGCCCTAATCAATGTGTCTCATTCTATTATCTATATTAGCAGAACAGCATTCTAGTCTGTTGGGGGTGAGGCAGTTTTCAAAAATATCTATAAATTCAATTTGCATCCATGTTCATCCACAACTGTCCCTTCATATTGAGTTTTTGTAGCCGCATACGCTATGATTAACATGAATTCCCCAACATACCCTTAAAAAATGTTTTATTTCTGACACCGATCTTTGATAGGCAAAATTCCCAGATGGAGAATTAAATGTAGATTTTTGAAATGTACATTTTAATACCCAGATACATTTTTGTATCTGTACATCTCTGACCAAGGAAAATAGACACAAACTGAATCCGTTCAGTGATGGTTGCCATGTTGCAATTAAAAAAAATATCTTTTCTTGATTTCTATTTCTAATTCAGTATGTTAATATGCGAGTGTTCCAATTAATCATCCCAGTTTCACAAACTTTTTAATGATCTTCTGGCTGCAAATTTGCCACACAGTTGGCTGCCATTTTTAAGTACCATTTTGTAAAGAAAAATATTTTTTTTTACTCTATTACATCTCTCCAGTGTATCTTTCAATTGGTGTCAATTTTCCTCTTTATTGTTTTTTACAGGTACAGCCCCCTGTCCCCGCTTTGCACAACAGGGGCTTCTGACTCTAGCATTCTTCTGAATAATCCCAGCTCCTCACTAATAGTTTTCCTTCTATTCTTGCTCCCAATTAACCTTTTATTCTCCCTTTAATCCAGTTGGTTGAACTATCCAGCATTCCCACTTTTTATCAGACTAATTGCATTTCTTCATCTGCTTCTTTTGATTTTTTACAAATCTAATTATACTATTATCAAGGGTGGATGATAATTGAGATGGTGTAAAAACACAGGATTATTGATAGCTTCTGGGCTTTTATATATAGCCTCACTGAAACAAAAAGACCAGAATATCTCCTCGCCAGCAATCAAATCCACATAAGCAGGGATTAATACCAGGATTAACACCAGACGATCAATCAGTAAACAAAACAAGGAACTACCAACTCAAACAGTAAGCAACAGCCTAATCAAGGAGAAAACAACTCCCCCATCAATATTGACAGGGTAAATTACTAAACAGAGACCAAACCCCACCCCTATGACTGAAGATGTTACCTAGTTGGGTAACAAAAGGTCCACAAGCACATATCAGAATGAATTGTGTGTACTCACAACTAGTAATTTATAAAAGCTGAGTTACTTTTCAGAAAAAGAAAACAATCTCTTTTTATTCTTTTAAATGGACAGCCTTTGCACCAATTGAAAGAGAAGTACTGTCAGTATTTAACCGATCATAGTATCTTAGAAAAAGAATGGGCTATTTAGGCCAATTATTCCAATCACTTCCCTGCTCAATGTAGAAATCCAAATTAAAGTGTCTTTAACAGATCTTTGTCCAGCTTCTCCTTGAACACATGGAGAGAAGGGACACCCACCAACTCTGTGGAATTGGTTCCATTATCAAGCTCTTTTGTTGTTGGTCTTTTATAACATTCAGTTGGAATATGCCTTTCTGTAATTTCGTTCTTGTTTTGTGTTCCAGAGACGAGTTCATGGTTTTTATTCTCTGGTTTTCCTTAAGTTAATTAATGGTGCACACAGTGCATTAAACATGCCAAAATTAAGGTAAATAGTTAATTGTTCAACAGAAGAACCAGCCATTGTCTTAGCATGTTGCATGAACATTCACAAAAACATACAAGCAAAGAATCATAGAGCCATGTTAAGTCATAATGCACCTATTCAATCTGGCATCTTGTGCCATGTGAATTTATAGGGCTACCATATCTGGATTGCAAATGTCTGTATAATGGAAGGAAAAAGAGATATAGAAAATGTTGTCTTCTTGCTGCTATGTAGTACTCACCCAGATTTCTGCAGTTTAGTTGTAGTCTCTTTAAAACATAGCAAATCTGTTTTATTGACCCAAATAACACAATTGTATTATTTCCTTAGTCAATTTTTCTCATGGCTAAAATTGTAATAGGTACCTCTAAGCAATCCATTCCCTAGAAATCCTTGTTATGTAGCAACACACTCACACTTTAGCTGTAGCCTAATCCCTTCTATCTCGAGAAAATTGACTAACTCCCCTTGAGGTTAAATAGCAAAAGATGAGTATAGTAAGGTTTTTTTTTTCCTCCTTTTTAAAATCTCTCCTAGAAGAGCACCTGGCTTTGGGAAAGAAAAAGAAAGAAAACAAAGTCTCGCTCCTAGTCATAGGGTGAAATCTTCCAGGATGAAAAATCTAATTCATACAGATTCAAGGATACAGTGAGTAATTAGACAGAATGCTGCTAGAGAGGTTGATTTTATTTTGCATGTGTTTGAGGCACATACATGGTTTTTCTCAAATATTTTTCACATCAGCTTGTTTCCTGTGGTGGCTATAGTCTAGAAAAATGCCTCAAAAGGCCTAGGACCTAGGTATTTTGACTACTAGATACTTGTCTAAGTTGTTCCTTGTGTTTTTCAACCAGGAGAAACAGGAATGTAGGAATATGGCTTTCTCTCAGCCATATTCTTACAATTCTGATTGACAGAAGAAAAATATGACACCTGGTTGGACTGGTTCTGTAGAACTGGTTGTTACGATTCTGCGCAGTTTGGCGAACCAGCAAATTACACCGCTGGCTAGCCCCGCCTCACCCCACCCACTCACTCCTTATCTGGCATGTGCACCATCAAACTTGCCTGCATTTGGTAAGTTGCTATTTTTCTTTTCCCCCCCATCAGCTGTTCTGCAGTGCCGGGAGATTTAGATTAGTTAGAAAGCAGGAAATCATTGGATTTCTTGCTTTCTAGCTAATCTAAAAGCAGAGCTGAGTCTTCCTTAGGACTGAAGCTTCTATTTTTCAATGCAGACTCAGGCAGCAGATTGCAGAATGGTAGATCTCTGAGTGAATCTGTGATTCTGTGAGCAACTCAATCTGCCTGCCTGCTTTTCCTGATTTTGGGTAAAAGTTGCTCTTTTTTATAATAAATTCAATATTTTCATACATGGTGTGTTGTGAGTTAATTTTGTGAGTTTGCTTGCTAGCAAATTTTATGAGTTTGCTTGCAAGCAAATTTTATGACAGATTCAGGTAGCAGATTGCAGAATGGTATATTTATTTTTATTTTATTTATTTATTTATTTTGTCAAGAGATTATTAGATAACAGGTATAAGTATAAACATGGTTATGAATACATGAAATGGATACGTATTAAAAAAAGAAACAATAGAACAGGGATGGTAGGCACGTTGGTATGCTTATGTACATCCCCTACAGACCTCTTAGGAAAGGGGTGAGGTCAATAGTAGACAGTTTAAGGTTAACGTTTTTGGGATTTGGGGAAGAAACCACAGAGTCAGATAGAGTATTCCAGACATTGACCACTCTGTTGCTGAAGTCGTATGTTCTGCAATCAAGTTTGGTGTGGTTTACCTTGAGTTTGTATCTATTGTATTGAGTTTGTGCTCTTGTATTGTTATGGTTGAAGCTGAAGTATTCATTGACAGGTAGGACATTGCAATATATAATTTTATGTATTATACTTAGATCGGACCAAAGGTGGCATAGGTCTAAAATTTCAAGTCTGGTGGCATAAGGTATTCTGCAATGAGTAGTGGCGTGGAGAACTCTTCTTGTGAAATATTTCTGGACTTTCTCAACTGTATTAATATCAGATATGTAATGCGGGTTCCAGACTGATAAGCTGTATTTAAGTATTGGTCTAGCAAATGTTTTGTATGCTCAGGTTAGTAGTTTGATATTATCGGGGAAAAAATCTACATAGAATTAGGTTAACAACTCTTAACGCCTTTTTGGCTGTGTAGTTACAGTGGGCTCTAGCATTAGATCATTAGAGATGAGTACTCCAAGGTCCTTTACAGAGCTTGGATCATCAACAAGGTCTTGACTATTCAGCTTGTATTTTATTTTCTGATTTTTTATTTATTTTTTGCCAATAAGCAAGACAGAGCATTTATTTGTTGAGATTTGAAGTTGCCATTTGTTTGACCATTCTGATACATAGTCGAGGTCTTTTTGAAGGGTAGCAGTATTGTCTGTGGTGTTGAATAGCTTTACATCATCAGTGAAGAGAACACAGTTACTCTTAATATGATCACAGAGTTCATTTATGTAGACTATGAAGAGAGTTGGTCCTAGAACACTGCCTTGGGGGACACCACTATTGACAGGTACAGGATTTGATAAGACACTCCCAATTTTGACCATTTGTTGTCTGTTTGACAGGAATGCTTCTATCCAGTTATGTAGGTGTCCAGAGATATTATAAGATTTTAGTTTTAGGAGTAGTTTGTCATGTACCACTGAATCAAAGGCTTTACAGAAGTCTATGTAAATTGCATCTATTGCTTTGCCCTGATTGAGTTGTGTAGTCCATATGTTTTTGCAGTGTAAGAGTTGCAGATTACAGGATGGTTCTTTTTCTGAAGCCAAATTGTTTGTTAGAGAGTAGGTTGTTTGTCTCTAAGTGGAGGATGATGGATTGGTTAATAATTGATTCCATGACTTTGCAGGTAACTCAGCATAAAAAGGTTGTTCTGTAATTTTCAACAAGGCTGGGGTCTCCCTTTTTGAAGTTGGGGATGACCATGGCTTGTGAGCATAGTTTTGGCAAGGAGCTGGTACTGAAAGATTTTTCAAAGATTATGCTTAGAGGTTCAGCTATGGCAGTGGATAGCTTTTTTAAGAAGTAGGCACATATTCCGTCCGGTCCAATAGATAGAGATGGTTTTAGATTGCATAGTGCTTTTTCAACATTGTCTTCTGTAAAATTGATATATATTAGATCATTGTAGTTGTCTGTGGTTCGATTAGGAAATACTGGGCCTGATCCATTGCTGTTTACAAATACTGAGCCAAAGAATGTGTTAAAGAGGTTGGCTTTAATGGTATCATTGTTGCAGTCTTTACCATTAGGTCCTTTCAGGGGTGGGATGAACCTTGAGTCTTTTAGTTTGTTGTTTACAAAATTGTAGAAAGTGCAGGTGGAATTGGTGCATAGAAGGTTTTCTTCTTGTTTAATGTGATAATTGGTGCATACAGTCTTTATCTGATGGCATAAATTTTTGTATTGGCTTTTAAATTTGGCAACGTGACCAGATTTGTTTTTCCGCCAAAGGGATTTCTTTTTGGATTGGAGCTTCCTTATTATTATGGGTAATTTGTTTTTGTTTTGTTTTGGGAGTTGTTATTGGTACATATAGTTTGATGATATCTCTGGGTGAATTGGTGATTCTGTGAGCAACTCAAACTGCCTGCCTTATTTGCCTGATTTTGGGTAAAAGTTGATTTTTTTAATTAAAAAAATCAATATTTACATAAATATTTATAATTTACATACAAGCCACACCCAGCCAGTCACATGACCACCAAGCCATGCCCAGTCAGTAAGCCATGCCCACCCAGCCACACCCACAAATTAGGCCATGCCCACAGAACTGGTTGTTAGGAAATTTGAATCCCACTCCTCTGGGTATGTATGTATTCCCTTTACCCAGCCTCAGAACCAGGGGTGGGATTCTACCGGTTTGGAGTGGTTCAGGTGAACCAGTAGTTTCAGTGATCATCTGGCCCCACCCACCTGCCCCTGCCCTTTTCCTGTGCTTTATTTTCTTGTTTTTGAGCACAGCTTATTCACGAGGCATCAGCTTTTTACTCACCGGGGCTGCAGCAAAAAGTAAGTATTATAGCTAAAAATTGTCTTTTTTAAATGCTGGGCACATGCACGAAGCACACGCTCACCAAAACGGTTGTTACACCAGTTGAATCGTACCACTGCTCAGAATTGTCCCAAATAAATCCAGCCACAAGCAGGTCAAGATCAGCCACAAGCAGGTCAAGTCCACAAGGCAACGGCCAATAGTCCATAAAACAATGGAAAGTCAATCCAACAAATAAGTCCACCAAACAAATTTAAATCCACCATGGCAAAATGAAATACATCCACAAGAGCTCAATTGGCAAGAGAAGTTCAGAGTCTCCAAGGCACAAAGTCAAGCAGGAAGCACAAGGAACAAACACACACAGCAAGAAATCAAACATATTGTTCCCAGCAATGCCTCCTTCCACCTGCCATGATAAATAGCTTTCCAGTGTAGCCCATTAAGATGGGTGGAGTCTCCTCCCGAGTAATCTGGCAGATCTCCATTGCTCTTGTCTTTTCTCTGCCCTGCACGCTCTTGGATCTACCATGGAAGGCAGCTCCTCCTCTTCTTCTTCACTGACCAACCACCCCTGCAAACTGTCTTATTAATTAACCCAGTTCCTGCTGTGCCAGGAATGAGCTCATCCTCCCTTGAGCTGAAGAATCTGAGGAGTCATCCAAGGGAGACATCACTCCTGCCCTGGAGTGAACATATTAATCAAAATGTGTTTTAACCAACAACAAAAAATCCACAACAGAGGAACATTATTAACTTCCCAAAATTAGTATAATCTAAAAATATGTCCTTTTTGCAGACATCTCACTCTGCTGGCTCACATTGTGATTAACTATTAATTTCAAGATCCTTTTCATTTAGCATTGCCCAGCTCAGTACATATTTACCATTCTCCATTGAATCAGTTAAAAACAAACACAGGCATTCCTCATGTTTCATTATTCAAATAGTATATGCAAAAATTAACAATGTTATGAAATATATACTTTCAAATACATACAAAAACCCAGAACAAATTACAGTGCTGTAAGATTACTTTATGCCATATGGATTTTGTATACATTTTTGTATTTTTAAGATATAACATATGTATTTACTTCACTGCATATTTTATTTAAAATCAGCTTTCTCTCGTATGCAGATAAATTTAACTTTAACTTAACCCTAAACATATTTTATGCTTTGTTTTTAAAGATAATTTTTGTTTTCCTATAGAGATTAATGTATTTAGAAAATATAATAAGAACTTAGGAAAATGCTGGAAAATAGCATTCTCAAAGAATAACCAGATAATTCTAGATCTCTTCCTTGAAAATTCCATGAAATGTCCAGGCATGTGAAATATGATGGGATGACATCTGCCTACCTTACCTTATACTGAAGCAGAATTTTCAAGCTAGGCTTCTTTCAATTTTGGATTCTTGATACTTTGTACTTTAGGGGACAAAATTTGTTAATATATGCAGAACTACTGCTGTTTCTGTTGGAATTGTTATGCTAAATATCAGACAAGTAGGAAAGGGGCAATTACGCAAAGAGGGTAATTTATGGATTTCCGGGGTAGCAGCAGTGGACTGAGCATATGTCTACTCTTTGTACAGCTAACAAACATGGCCAAAACAGGAGTCAGGATTGGCTCATCAGAATTCCTCTCTGGATTAAGGAGAGGACAAAGATCACCCATGTTTGTCTTCATACAGAATCCCCCTGCAAAGAGATCATAAAACAGTATTCTCAAGCAGATTTGAGAGGTCTGGGGACTGGAGAATATTCATCTTTTGAAAAGTTTGGCACCTTTCAAGGGGGACACTAGGACACTTCTTCATTTAACTACTTTAGGAAGCTGCTTATTATATATTTCTTTGGAGTTAAAAACCTTCTGAAGGACAAGCTGTATTACATCAGTAGGAAAAAACCCCTTCTACCCCGAAGGAAAAAAACTCCAATGTAAATCTAATGATTAAAAAGAAAAGCTTTACTTTTTTCGAAAACTAATCAAATGGGAGGACTAGAATGTGCATCTTGGAAAATTTAAGGGGCTAGATAGACTTGAAAGAATATTTCCTGTGGGGTCTTTAAAAATCATTAAAAATACATGAACTCTGTAATTGTAAGAAATTCTCCTGTGGGAAAATATTGTTGATTGGAAAATAAGAGGGGACAAAAGATTACTCTTAGATTACCCATCAATACAATGAGCAATATTCTTTGACTAAAGAAGAAATAAGGTTGTTTTGGAATAATTTACTCTGAAGTTATTTACAAGATCGTTTGATATGATAGCAGGTGATATAGAAGAACAACAGATTTTATTGGATAAAACAAAGCCTGAGACTGACCTTAAAGTGGATTTCAGATTTTTAAAAATGCTGGATTACAAAAGTTTATATGGAAAAATCTGCTGGGTATCTGAAAATGGATTTTAAAATGCCAGAGTATAATATGAAAAATTATGCCAAAATGGATTTACAAATAAAACCAGTTCATATCTTAATAATTAAGGGGGCATACAAATAAGAAATCAGGTAAGTGGTTTGCAAAGCCTGGATTTACAGAAGGAATGTGCGAAACCAAGGAAACTCTGTCTGGAAGGAGATAAAGAGGAATTACTCAATGAATTCCTGAAAGGCGGCAAAGACAAAATGATAAGAACTCAACTGATGTGACACACAATTGATGGGACTAAAGATCAAGGTTTTTAAAATTAAAAAGACTGTTTATAAAGTGAATCTGTTTGATCAGGGTTAACTAATGTATGTTGTGGTTTCTGGTAGCTGTTAATTGGATTTCCTTTTGACCAAGACTGAATGACAAGGCTATAATTCTTTTGCTTTATTTGTTAGTGATAAGTTTGGGTAACAAAATTGAATTTTTGAGTATAATTAGGAAACAAATGTTAATATTTTTGGCAGCTTTTACTAGACTTTTGCTGATTAGGACTGAATAATGTGTTTTTGCAATGTGGTTATTGATCAGGGATGACATATGAGAAGAATTTTTTTTTTTAAAAAAATGAAGTGCTAGAGAAGGTGTTAAGTTAAATCCAAATTATTTATACTTGTCTGGAAGGAAGGAGGAGTAATCTTTTATGTCTCCTTTTCTTTTTTCTATCTTTTCACTTTTCTTCTTTTCTCTTCTCAAGAACCTTTCTTGAGGTTCTTCCAGATCCAATATATACCTATTATCCAGCAACAAGTCATAAGGATATGAACAAGGTCATAAAAAAATCTTGCATCATTTATTTATTAAATTTATATATTACTTGTTATAGTATGCCATCATTGGTAAAGATTCTGCTCCATTGAATGAATGTATACCAAAGATTGGAGCCCTTGGATTTTTTAATTAAGCTGGGTTCTAAAGTAATAAGTATGGGGAAGGTGGTTATTGATACCCTAGAGCAGGCTTGTCCAACTCGCGGCCCACGGGCCGCATGCGGCCCAGGTCACCTCGTAATGCGCCCAACGCCCACCCCAACCTTCATGAAAGATCCAGCGAGGAGGAGGAGGAGAGGCAGGCGCGAGGCGGGCGAGGTGAGCAACAGAAAAGCGGGCAGCCGCAGCCCAAAAGTCCCACCCCGCCACCTCCTGCTGTTGCCGCCGCGCCGCCGCTGCTGCTTCTGCCCCGCAGCCACTACTACTTCTGCCCCCCGCCGCCGCCGCTGCTTCTGCCCCGCCGCTGCTGCTTCTGCCCCGCCGCCACCGCTGCTGCATTTGCAGGAGGAGAGGTAGGCGCGAGGAGGCGAGGCGAGCAACAGAAAAGGCGGGCAGCCGCAGCCCAAAAGTCCCGCCCGCCACCTCCTGCTGTTGCCGCCGCTGCCGCCACCGCTGCTGCTTCTGCCCCGCCGCCGCCGCTGCTGCTTCTGCCCCCGCCGCCGCCACTGCTGCTTCTGCCCCTGCCGCCGCCACCGCTGCTGCTTCTGCCCCCGCCGCCCCTGCTGCTTTTGCCTCCGCCACTGCCACCACTGCTGCTTCTGCCCCGCCGCTGCCACCACTGCTGCTTCTGCCCCGCCGCCGCCACCACCGCTGCTGCATTTGCAGGAGGAGAGGTAGGCGCGAGGCGGCGAGCTTTCTTCCCCCCTCCCCCACCCCGCAAAATTTGGCGGAAAATTATAAAATAAAAATAAATAATTTTTAATAAATAATTAATAATAAATAATAAATAATAATTTTATTTTATTTTATTATTTTTAAATTTAATTTAATTTAATATTTAATTTAATTTAATTTAATTTAATTTAATTTAATTTAATTTAATTTAATTTAATTATTTAATTTAATTATGTGCGGCCCAAACCAAATTTTCATCTTCTAATGTGGCCCAGGGAAGGTGAAAGGTTGGACACCCCTGCTCTAGAGGCTTTGAGAGTTAATGTTGGTGTCTCTCTGGGATGGATGTCATGAAGAACAAGTGGAGATCGCCAGTCTTTGACATTGGGGGTGTTGGGGTCTTAGGGTCTTGATATAGGATATGTTAGAACAGGGGGTGTCAAACTCGATTTCATTGAGGGCTTCATCAGGATTGTGGTTGCTCTCAGTGGGCTGGGTCAGTCAGGGTGGGTGTGACTAGCTCAACATTACCTGCGTTGGGGGCAAGATCAAGGTTGGTGCTGAGGCCTGATCCACCAAAGGAGCCTCATCAACCCTATCTGGCTGTGGGGGGGGGATGGCAACGTGAGTTGCCCAGAACTCTGGGTGGCAGGTACCCAGTCCTTGAGCTCCTGGACTGCCAGGACCCTATGGCCCGGTTACATTTCCCTGAAGGGATGCTTCATATTAAATCAGGCTATTGGGATAAGTTGGTACTGTTGTTCTGTACCAACCTCCCTGCTGCATAGCAACCTCCCTGACTGAGCTGCTCCGGATTGGGAGTGGAGTTCTCCAGACCTATAATCTTTGGGGGACTTTAATCTGCCATTCTTAGAATGGAGTCAGAGGCAGCTTAGTTCATGGCTATAATGAGAATCATGAACCTATCCCAGATCATCCAAGGCCTGGCACAGAACAGTAACCACACACCTGATCTGGTTTACCTGTCAGTACAATGGCAATGTGATCTAGAATTAGGGGAGCTTTTACTGTCCCTCTTGTCATAGTCGGACTATAATTGGATTTACTAGGAAATTTCTTAATATTGATTCCTCCCCTCCCCCCCTCCCCCTCGCTGTAGGGGGACATATACACATGTTCATACACACACAAAATTCTAATGAAGTACTTATTAAAATTCATTTTATAACTGTATCACACTGTTTTCTAGCAGTTGTCTATGGAGATTCTCAGTCATCCAGGTCATGGTTTTCCCAGAGGTGCTTTTTTCAAGAGGCAACTGGGCTTTCTTGTTTTTCACCTCTTCAGCTTCTTGGATGAGAAGTGAAATGTCTTCAAAAAAATAATAATCCAGAAAGTCCAATTGCCTCTTGAAAAAGCATTTTGGGTCTTCTATTAATTATTTTCTAAATTATAATTAGCATTATGAAGACCAACAAGGAGGAGAAATCACCTTTTGTGTAAATACTACTACTTCCCCTGTGAAAGAGGTTTCTGTTTTTTCTACTTTATTTGCAGTATGTTTAAGACTTTATTTTAATTTCTCTTGCTGGTGGCTTCAATCATACTTCTGTTAAGGAATTCGCAGAAAGTCTTATTGTTACAAACTTTTCCATCATGTTGAAGTCTCCTTGGCTGTTCATATTTTCTAATCTAAAACTCAATAGGAGCAATTCTCACATTCTGTCATTAAGATTTCCAAGATATGGGCAACTGGAGGAGATTCAAGATCCCTGAAAGGGGGATTGTACACTCAAGGACAGAACATGGGCACAGACACTCAAATGCACAAACATCTATCTTGTGTGTCTCATTACTAAACAAATGCAAAAACAGCATAGCCACTGAAATTCTCTTTTCTTGGGGGAAAAAAAAGACCAGATAAGAATTCTCTTTCATCAAACTAAATGAAAATGTATGGGATGCAAGATAATGGGTTTTTGTAAATTACTACTTTGTGATAAATTTCCCCCTTTTAAAAATTTTTCTTCTCCTTCCCTTGAGAAAACTAAAACTCAGGGGGAAAAGTGCATGAAAAACTTGCATTACAAATGAACATTGGTTAGCTTATTTAAAAGAATGCCTGATTTGAATCATGGGGACATCAGTCAGGATAAGCTGATTCCTATGTTACTACTTTACAAATGGCCTTGTGCTCATATCACCACTAATGTTTATAAGAAATATTCTGTATTTTGCAATAAAGCCACCAAGCAAGGCAGGCTGGATTTGTAAACCTTTTTCTTTTTTTTCTTTTTTTCACCAATAATGGAAAGGAAGAAGAAAAAGGGAAAGGAGAGCATAAATCTTCCATATAAGAGGAATAAATAAGAAATAAAGAACAAGTGACAAAAGAGAGTATGAATTAATTTATATTTTGATAAGATCGCAAATAAGGTAAGAACCCATTGTAATGTGTGGCTAAAGCGCCCAAAAGGAAATTCCTGTAAATAACATGCATTGGTCAGAAACTCAACTGTTTCTCTTTTTTTGCTATGCAAATATGCTGCATTGTTTGCTGAGAACTCACATGATTTGCAGCAAATTTTAGATAGATTGTATGATGCAACAAGACATAGAAATTGGAGGGAGCAACTGCAAATTATATAAAAGTGGTAACAAATTAAAACTTGCAAATTAATGTTTGTATTTGAGAGGATGTTAAGAAGAGAAAATGGATGATGAAATGCTAGTAGGAATCTAGTTAAGTGGCATATAGTCTATTGCAGGGCTGTCCAAGTCATGGCTCATGGGCCAGATGCATCCTGCACTGGCCATGCCCACCCCTGATTTAGCGAAGGGGGGGAAGTCGTGATATGTCATGTGATGATGCTGTGATGATGTGAGTTTGACAGCCTATTGCCTGGAACAAGCATCTGTCAAAGGAAGCAGATGTTTCTGTAAAGCAGGATGTTTCAAAACAATATGATTTTGGCATATGAAAATTGTAGAAATGAGGATAGTTTACAAGGACAGAAAGATACAAAGTAATTTAGTGGATGGTTTTGGTGTAAACTACAGGCAGATAGTTTCTTTTTCTTACTTCATGTCTTAATTCTGTACTCTGCAAAGAATTGCTTATTTTATAGGCAATCCCATGACGGATATGTTTAAAGTAGGAAGTGTTGAGGTAATTCCCCATTAGGAGAATGAGCGCATACAGGAAGACGTATTTGAGAGTAGTGTTTGAATAATACACATACAGAACACAGATACACTGTACAGTAAATGTAGGTTTTTACTTCCAGAAAGGTTTAAGCAAAGTTCAGAATAGGCAGTCCAAAGCCATTCACAGTTAAATCAGTCAGTTTTTTCAATCCAGGGATAATCCAAATATCAAAGTCCAGTGTCAAAAAACAGTTCAGTAACAGACTTACATTAAATCCAGTAATATCAGTCAATTAGAAGAAATGGAGGAACGGCAATACTTTCCAACAGAAGGAAACAGAGATACACTCACATTATCATTTGAGACTAAGGCCTAAGACAAACCAGGTTTCTGGCTCCATCTTATGGCTGTTTGAGAAACCACACCTAATTACAGTTTTGCATTTTCTTAAAGATACAGTTTTAAAATGTTTATCCTGGTTTATATATTTCTAACCCAAATAGCTGTTAGGTGACTCATATTCCTAACAGGCAGAAAACAACAACATGGGAGCCAAATGGCAGAGTCAGGTTTCAATACCTTTCTGTAAGGCCACAGGGCAATAAAAAGTTCCAAAGAGTAGGGGTCATAGCAGAGGTGATATTCAGCAGGTTCTGACCAGTTCTGGTAGCGGAAATGTTGAGTAGTTCAGAGAACCAGCAAATACCACTTCTGACTGGAGATTTTACACTTATCCTTCCCCTGCCATGCCCACCAAGCCACGCCCACAGCACCGGTAGTAAAAAAAATTTGAATCCCACCATTGGGTCAGTAGAAAAGGCTCTTCACCTAGATCCCACCAGCCAAAAAACCAAGGGGATCCACACCATGCCCCTTCTACCAGATTGAGTGGGGTGAGCCAATCCCATTTGGGTTAGATGGTTCCTCAGAAAACCTGGTTTCATGCCATGAAGGGCTTTAAAGCTTATCACCAATACCTAGAGTTGGACCCGGAAGCAAACCAACAACCAGTACAGCTCATGCAACAGCTGTGTTCCATGTGCCATCATAGGGGCATCCAGAAATGTTCATGCTGCTGCATTCTGAACAAAATGCAGCTTCCCAATATTCTTCAAGGATATCTCCATGTGGAGTGCATTGCAGTAAATACAAACAGGAGATGTCCATAGTATGAATGACTGAGCACAGGGCCTCAAGATCCAGGAAAGAGTGCAATTGGCATACACAAAGTTGTGTAAAGGCAGGAGTCACAAGTCTAGGAAAGTCTGAAAGTTGCACACTGGGTCTGTCTAAGGTAATGAGACTCCAACCAGAACTAAAGATGATAATCTCCCAGATCTTGAGACTCCACACATCCCCTATCTCACCAGGGTTCAGCTAAAGCTTATTGTCCCCTATCCAACATCCCACAGCTTCCAGGCACTGCAAAAGGACAGACACAGCATCATTTGATTCACCCAGGATGGAGATGTATACTTGAATATCATCATGACACTGAAGATATCTGTATCTAAAATCTGTCATTATGAACCACAGGTTATGTTTTGACCATCCAGGTGAATGTAGGTATTTTAATGTGTTTTTTCTCTAGCCTTATAGCCCTGTGTTTATAGTTAACATATGCAAATACAATTCACCCAAGGTGTTTGTACAAATAACTCATCTTCATCTTTTTAATGGAACAGCCATTTGAACTGTCCACTTCAAGATTAGCGGAGCAGCCTGAAATCACCACATTAATGGTAATCTTGGCTCCACTTCAGAAATAGCAACTGTGCGAAGGAATGGCATCTGCCAACCCCATCGTGCATGTAATGTCTGGTTAGCGTTGACAGTTCCTCTGTGATTTACATGCTTTGTAATGTATGGGTGGCAAGACGCCACTCCAATGGAAGGAGAATCACTCATCTGCCTTGAATATCAAGTGGTAGAGATAGCATGCCTGATTGAGCAGGCTGCTCACTATGAATTTTGATATGAATGCCCATTGGAAGAAGATGTAACTAAAGAGTGGAATGGAATGACAAAGAAAGGATGATTCCTGCAGTAGGCATTTTCAATGTGTCTGTGAAAAGCTCACTGCTGGAAAGAATTACCACGCCAGGTAGATGTGGCTATGAAGTTTGAGGGGCATTTCCAAAAATGAAGTTCATAGAATGGCACCAGGAAACTCTTCTCTTCATAGTGGCCAATCAAATGCTAGTGGGTGGCTTAAACTGTTTCTCATGTTGTTCAGTTACGCTGCAAATGTGGAGTTAACAAGCACTGATGGATTACTTCCCTCATGCGTTAGTCAATTTCATTATAGTTATTTATCATTTTTATTGTTGTGCTTTTGACCACTGATGATTGAGGATGACTGTCTACTAGTTTCTTCAGTTTTCCTGGCAAGATTTTCAGAAGTGGTGTGCCATTGCCTCCTTCCTGAGAGAGGGCAGAGAGAGGGTGACTTGTCCAAGATCACCAGCTGGCTTTGTGCTAAGGCAGGAGTAGAACTAAGACACTCCTGGTTTTTGTACTGATGCCTTAACATGAAACTGACTCACAAGGTTATCTTAAGTACTGGTATCTGCTTGTGCCAGTCACTTGTGGCAGTCTGCTTATAGTGCTTCGCTTGTGGTAGTCCCAAAGGTGCTTTTTCAAGAGGCAACTGGACTTTCTTTGTTTTTCCTTGAAGGTATTTGTTTCTCATCCAAGAAGTATTTGGGACAACCATGACCTGAATGACTGAGAATCTCTATAGACATTCATTTGTGATAGATTTCTTGTTATATGATGCATTCCCTTTGTGCATGCTTTTTATATAATAATTTTATGAAAGATTATATTATATAGACAAGACTAATTCAAAATATTGAAAAGTTCCAAGAAAAAATAAAAAGGGAGGGAGGGAGGAAATATTTTCCCTTTGTGCCACCAATATAAGCAACTTTAACAACAGCTGTTAAAATATAGCAATCTCTTCATCCTATATTTCACTTAATTCTCTATAAACAAATCTTTAAAACCTCTTCATTCACCTTATTCAGCAAACATCCATTAAGGGTTACCAGAAATAACAGCCTATCTATTGTAAACTTGATCTAATAAAGGCACCTGAATTTCTTCCTCATACACTTATATCTCATTTTCTATCATTAAACAAGTCCTTCAAACCACATTATTCAAATCTAACCAGTAAAAATCCAGTAAAAGTTACTTCATAACTATTTTCACCTTAATCAGATAAATTTAAAATACAGCAAATGAATTATTTCCCATATAATTCTTATCTATAAACAAAACCTTAAAACATAATAATCTAGTCCTGGTTAAAAAAAATCCATTAAACATTTCCAGAAATAGCAACCCACTTTAAATCTAAGATTTACAAGACAACCATCTGCCCTGTTTCACTGTATGGCACTGAATGCTGGGCCAACAACAGGGATCAAAAACTATCTCCATGCCATGGAAATGTGAATTCTCCATTGGATATCGGGCATCTCCTTCTTGACCACATCACAAATAACACCATTCAACAATGTTTTGGTGTAGCATCAATTATAGAGAAGATAAGAGAAGGCCGACTCCACTGCTATGGACATGTCCAGAGAGCAGCACTTTCTACTGTGGCCAAGACTGCCTAGCAACTAGAAGTCAATGGCCAGCGACTTCACAGACATCCAAAACAGAGGTGGCAAGACACCACTAACAAAGATAGGCAAGCCACGGGCCTGCATCCTGGAAACACAGCTGACTGTGCAAAGTGGTGTTCAACGATCTGAAAAGCGGACCCTTCACATGTGGGAATATGCTAGGAAGAATAAGTGCTTTACAGCACACTAAGTGGTTTACAGAGACAGCATCTTGCCCCCAACAGTCTGGGTCCTCATTTTACGGACCTAGGAAGAATAGAAGGCTGAGTCAATCCTGAGCCAGTCAGGATCGAACTACTGGCAGTGAGCAGAGTCAGCCTCCAATACTGCATCCCAACCATGACTCTTATTATTATTAGCAATAATAATTACTAGCAATAATAATAATATAAAGAATTAGTACCATAATATCAAGGTAGTGTTCAAGAGGAAGGAAAGAAGGAAGGATGTTTATATTACACTTTAATTATTTAATTGTTGCATTTAATTGTTGCCTAACCTTTTGACAGCATAAATTATTTTCAGGTTAAAATAAATTGAACAATTAGCGATAAAAACAAATAAACAAATTGTTTCATACAATCTGTTGCGTTAAACACACACACACACACACACACACACATGAACATGCACACAAACACACTGATAAAGTTGGGGTACAGTATTTTTTGCTCTTTTTAATATTTATTTCTGGTCAGCTTTTCTCTCTTTCTTGTCTTAGTTAATACCACCTTTAACTGCATTCTGGGGAGCAAACTGCAGCTTTCCATTCTGATTTAATGTAGCAGGAGCTCATTAGTGTCATTCAAATAAATTGGTGTGAAATGTGACCATCCTAAGGTGTATTTATTTACAGTTGCAAATTGGAAATAATATCATTTTGATCTAGAACACAACAATTAGAGAATACCTCTACTGGGATTTGTAGAAATGCCATTTGCCCTCAGTTACACAAATCATTCTTATTACTGTTATTATTACTATTTGTATGCCTAATTGAGTAGTGTGGAAAAACTGAGGTTGTATTTGCAGGTGTGGTAAATTGTAATTCAGAGCAAATGGTTGTCCAAAAGAGCTATGTTAATGAAAAGCAATTTAATCTCATCAATATGGCAGGTAGAAGCAAAGTGATTATATTCATTCTTTGTAGCAAAATGTCTGAGGGAAATTCTTTATTTTTTTTTCCTATGGGTTCTCATTCATTTTGTTTCTGAATTGGCTTAAAAGGAAAAAGAGACTTTTGGAGAAGCTCTCATGGATAGGTTAGTGCAGTGTTTTCTAAACTCTGGTCCTAAAAACTCTTGGGGTCACCAAGACCTTCTCAGGGGTGGGAGGTTCTCAAAATTATTAGCCAGACTATGTTGAAAAATAATACAATATTAAAATTCCATCAAAAATCATGAGATGTGGTAGTGGCAATCAGTGGGTGCATTTTAATTTTTAATACAATAAATATTAATAAAACACACAAACAAAAACTCTTTTGAGGAGCTCAATTTATTTTTAAAATGAGGGAGGGAGGGAGGGAGAGAGAGAGAGAGAGAATAAAAATACCAGATTAGAGTGCTTGTGCTCTTTTTAGGTGCTGGCTGGGAAGTGGAATGTGGTATTGTCGATTTATTTAATTACTAAGTGGTGAAGGACTACTTTTCATTGTACAATCACTTCTCTGGTGATCTGCAACCTCCTTGGTTTTCCATGTTTCAATTCAGTCCTAAGTCTATGTGGCTTTTCTAGTAATATTGCTACTGTCACTGCTAAAAAGGACATCTATTCTTGAACATTTGTTGGAGAGAATTTTTTTAAAATTGTCTATCCAAATTCTTTGCATTTAAGAATGCCTTGGTGCCCTCTGAGTTGGTTGTTTCCTTGCAGATGTTCATGCTGTTCTTGCAACTATTCATTCAAACTAGGTAACATCCTAAGTTCTACTAAGGAGTGGGATTTACTCACTATTTATATTCTAGTGGTTTACCCTGACAGTGTTGGTGGGGCTGGTCTTGGAGGTTCTTTAGTTAGGCCGTTTGCTGTTAGTTTGTTTGGCAGTTCTTGATTGGGGTATTGGTTACTTCTTGATTGTTGGTCTGATGTTACTCTTAATGTTAATCTGTGCTCATCTGGGTATTTATTGCTGATGGGGGTCTCTTTTGAGTGGTATTTGGATATTGTTTATCTGTATATACCTGTTAATGACTGATTAGTCTGAGTTTCAAGCCTCTAGGAATTATCTGGTGTTTTTGGACTAGGGTGCTCACAGTTTACTAGTTGAAACTATGAAGGAGTTTATCCATGTGTTGTGAAATTAAGGAGTTTTCATCATATCTTCTGACTATTAGCTGGTGTTTATGTTTTCACAGATTAACAGAGTTGGAAGGGACCTGGTAGGTCATCTAGTCTAACCCTCCACCCAAGCAGGAGTCATTTAACTCTGCAAGTCTTCTGCCTGTTTGTCTTACATAGTAGCTGTTGCTGTCTTTACACTTTATGTTGTAAATTGTGCCAGATTTGTTTGTTTTTTCCTTTTGGGGCGGCTGGATTATTTTATTTACGTTGGATGATTTGGAGGGCTTCAGTTGGTTTGTGTTCTATGGTGATGGCATATGGTTGTAATACTCTGTTGGCGGTTTCTGAGATGTTTTTGATGTATGGCAGTGTTATCCTTTTAGCCACTTGTGTTGGTTGAGCTATGGTAGGTTGAGTTAGCCACTTTTTAATAAAGTGTGTGTATCCATTTTGTTGGAAGATATTGTACAGTTAATCTTGTTTCCTTTTTCTGGTGTTCAGGGTTACTGCAGTATGTTCGTGCATGTCTAAATAGTGTTCTTACACAGATTACCTTGTGGGAGATTTGACTGTTATGTTGGTAGTGGAGCTCTTGGGTGGTGTGGGTAATATTTCAATAGACTTATGTTTCTAATTTGCCATCACCGTCTCTACTGATGAGGATATTTAAGAAGGGGAACATGTTTTATTCCTTTGAAGGTGATAGTTTTCTCTAGTTGATCCTTTTTTATTATGACAAAGTTGTCATTTACCTACTGGATTCATACTTTGGATTGTATAGAGGAAGTGCTGAAGCATTGCATTATGTTATAGCTTCATCTTCTCCAATCTTATGTTCTGTGACTCTATTCAACTTTATCTGAATAACTGCAATTCAAGATGGTCAGGTTAAATGCAGAATCTTGGAAACCCTTGTGCTAATTACTCAGCCTCATTTTAGTGAGTTACTTAAGGCAGAGACTCTTAGATTTTATGATAATGTGGTTTTGAACATGATGGGAAATGCAGTCCTAACCACCCAGAGGCCACCTAGGTTGGTACTTATTATTAAGCTGAGCCACACATACTTTTGCAATCCGTTTGCCTAGCACTGATCATAGATTGAGATTCTTTGTTCATAATCATTCAAGTAAAGCTATTAATGAAGCACAAATGCCTTTTCTCTCACCCCAATAATATGATTTCAGAAATGCCGCATTTGAGTAAAGCCCTAGAATATCATTACACAGAAGACTAATTCTCTGGAAGTTATGCACAGTGTGGAACAGGGCTGGTATATGGTACAGTAATATATAGTAGCACCATTAGAGCCTTCATAAATATGTGGTGAGAAAGATGAATGCCCAGCCCAAGGCCTTCTGCTATTAAATATACTACATCCCTACGATTAGGAGAGGAAATAAAAGATATTTTCCCTGTATGAAATAATCAAGGTTTCCTGCTAATAACCTGATTCCCCAAGCAGGAGACTAGAACAAGTTTAGTAGTGGCAAGGGATGAATAAATTCATCAAACTCAATTTCATTTTTTTTCTCATCACCATTAGTTCATTCCATTCTTGTTCTACTTCAGTATGCAAATTCTTTTTGGGAAAACTCATAAAAATTTACATAGAAATTCACTTGTTTTTCATGTTTCTTTCTTCTAATCTTTGCAATTTGGGACATTACCTATAATATGTGTATTTTTATCGGCATATTTTCTAATGTATATTTTTTCCAAACACTTTTTATTAATATCCTAAATTTCTGGGTACAGTCTTCTTCTGCACATAGTGTATACTTTTTAAAAAGGTTGTGCTCTGTGCTACAAACTGTTTTTAAAAAGGGATATAAGGCAGAGATTCTTTGATTTTGATGATGGTTTGATTTTGAGCACGATGGGAAATATAGTCCTAAGCATCCAAAGGTTGAAACTGCATTCCGCTCACAATTCGAGACATGTACAAATCAGTTAATTTGTATTTTCTAAAAAAAATCAAGGGTAATTCTTCAAGATTGCTAGCAGTGATAATTGTTGAACTGAAATCTTTAGTTGCATGTGTAGTTTTGAAAACAAAAAGAGAAATCTGCAATCATTAGCATTCTCTTAAAAACATTTACCTTGATTGCCATACTGGATTTCATAAGATTAGCAATAAATTATTTTTCTGGGTGTAGTGCAAAGGCATTAAACACCTTCAAATTTGTTTAGACATACTCAGCAAGACAATGCACTAATGTCCCAAATGTGCTTTCTCAAGAAGCAACTGGACTTACTTTGTTTTTTCTTGAAGATGTCTTGCTTCTCATTCAAGAAGCTTCTACAGTTCTGAGTAAATGATGGGGAATGGAAGGATTTATATTCCTTGCAGTCATCTGGTCATTTGCACTCTTTCTGAGAGTCATTGAGGCCACTTGGAGGTTTATCTATGCTCTCAGGGTCACCTGAATAGTGTAAATGGATATGGAACCTTCTTGGAACTGCTGAAAGGACTATGTTGTAAACAGGAGACAGATGGTCCTCCTCTGTTGAGATAAGGCTATTCGGTCTTAATGTAGATGGCCTCTTTGACCCCTCTTTCAGACCAGCTGTCCTCTCTGTCCAGAATGTGAACTTTGCTGTCTTTAAAAGAATGGCCTTTCCTACTTGCAAATTCAGACAAGATATAAAAACAAAGATTAAGGAAGACTATGGGTTTGATAAAGATCAACAACAATTAGATAAAATAATTCAAGGAACGGAAGAGAAAATGATATCTAAAATATATAACATTCTTTTGAACTTTAAAATGGAGGAAGAAATTGTAAAAGAAACAATGATAGTCTGGGCGAAAAATTTGGGATACAGCATTGAATTAGAATATTAGGAAAAATGTGGCGGGGGGATTATAAATCAACATTATCATTATAAAGAAAATTATAAAGAAAATATATACAAAACATTATAAAGAAAATATATACCAAAAAAAATTATATATGATATCTACCCCCTGCTAGACTGGCAAAGATATTCCCAAACAGGAACCCAGAATGCTGGAAATGTAAAAGTAAACAGGGCACATTTTTCCATATGTGGTGGACATGTTCGGAAGCCAAAAGCTATTGGAGCAGAATCAAAAAGTGGGTAGAGGAAACAATGAAACAAAAAATTGAATTCAGACCGGAACTGTTTTTATTGGGAATAATAAGGGGAGATTATACTAAGACAGACAAATATATCATTTTACATATAACAACTGCGGCCAGAATTGTGTATGCACAGTACTGGATATAGGATAATACACCATCAGAGGGGACAGTGATAAGAAACATGTAAGGCATCCAGAAAATATCCATGATATCAATCACTCAGAGATATATTCTCTCCAATTGATTTATTTAGGAACAGATTTGGTACGTCTAAGGCAATTTCCCAAAGTGAAAGCTTTGAAATTCAGCTGCCAAAAGATTTTGGATTGCACAGAGATGGACTTTAGAATTAGGCTGACTTTAGAATTAAAGGCTGACTTTAGGCTTACTTTAGAATTAAAAGATAAAGGTGAAACGGAATATTATCTGGTCTGGGATGCCTGGTATGCTTGGTTAGACAATAGACACAAAAATAACACAGTAACTAATACATGAATATGAATGTTGACGATGCTGTAACATTGTTGAAAGTGTTAATGTTATAAATTGTTGAAAAATGTTTAACAAAAAGTATTTAAAAAAATAAAATAAAAGAGTGGCTTTTGTCTTTCAAATGCAGATGGACTGCTGAATCTTGTCCTGATGGGTTTGTTCTTCTATGTTGTGCCATGTGTTTGTGAAGTGATTGTTTTGTTTCTTCAATGTCTTCAAGAAAAAGAAAGAAAGTCCAGTTGCTTCTTGAAAAAGCACTTTTGGGACAACCATGACCTAGATCAGTGGTCCCCAACCTTTTTTGTGCCAGAGACCAGTTTCACGCAGAAACACTTTTTCAAGGACCGAGGGGAGTCCGAGTTTGGAGTTTGCTTGCAGACGTTTCATTATCTGACTAGGTAACATCTGATGTTGTTACCTAGTCGGGTAATAAAACGTCTGCCAGCAAATCACCAAGTTCAGGGAGCACCAATGCCTCCTCATTGCAACCCTGAGTGACAGATAGTCCCTGCAGGACGGCTGAGAAGCCCCTCTCGGCCCTGCCTTCATCAGCCCCATCCCTCAGGTGTCTCCCTCCCTCCCTCAGCCTCATCCCTCAGGTGTCTGCCTCGTTCCTCTCTCAGTCGCTCTCTCGCTCCTCCACCAGCCTAGGAAGAAACTGCTTCAAAGAAGCCTGCAGGGTGGCTTTTCCTGTCGGCGCAGCTCTTCCGAAGCGCCCGTTCACCCCCACCCCGCCGCCCACGGTTCAATCCAGTGCTCCGTTCTGCCTGCCTGCCTTCATTTCTGGTGGTTTCGGAGTGCAGCTTCTCTGAAGCGCCCATTCACCCCCGCCCCGCCCCGCCGCCCGTGGTTCAATCCAGTGCTCCGTTCTGCCTGCCTGCCTGCCTTCGTTTGTTTCGGAGCAGCTTCGGCTGAGTAAAAGAGGCGAATAATTATTATTCTCAGCCGAAGCTGCTCCGAAACAAATGAAGGCAGGCAGGCAGGCAGAACGGAGCACTGGATTGAACCTGGATTGATTGGTGGCAGGGTGGGGGTGAACGGGCGCTTCGGGGGAGCTGCGCCGACAGGAAAAGCCACCCTGCCAGCTCCTTTGAAGCAGTTTCTTCCTGGGCTGGTGGAGGAGCGAGAGAGCGACTGAGAGAGGAACGAGGCGGGAGGAAACCGAAGCCACTGAGCCAGAGAGCAGGACAGGCTTTGGTTGCTTCCTCCCTCCCCTTCTTTCATTTGTGTCCTTGATCCCTGATCCCAGCAGCATTCACCGAAGGCGAAGAAAGCCGCCATTTTTATTTTATTTTTATTTTCTTTGCGGCCCGGTGCAAAGTGATCCACGGACCGGGACCGGTCCGCAGCCCGGTGGTTGGGGACCCCTGACCTAGGTGACTAAGAATCTGTATAGATACAATGCACTACTATTGAAGAATGTGGCAAGCCCGAAACCCTTCCCCATTACACCAGCAAAGAGAAAGAAAGAAAAGGAATATATGATTAAGATATAAAGCTAAATAAAATGGCTACATATATGTCCATTTCAGGCTTTACAATAACAGCTTGGCATTTCTCAAGACGAAGTTCACCATCACTGCAGAGATGTAGCAATTTCTAATGCTAGGTTATTTGTCCCCATAGTTGTTACCTGTGCTGTGAAGCTGTGAAGACAAAACTCTAGACATTTCTCAAGCACAATGAAAGTGGAGATGGGTCTATGTTGTAGATGATATATAAAGTTTACAGTTAGTTTGTTGAGAGAAATAATTGGATTTTTCTGCAGACAGTCTGCTACTAAATTTTCAACACCAATACTAAGCCACTGTGATGTTGATGATTGAATTGTAGTAATATCAAAGAACTACAAGTTGGAGAATCATATGTGTATCATCCCATTTGCTATGCTTTCTAATTTAAGGAGTTTAGAGATAAGTATGTATTCAGATTAACCTATGAATATTATGGCCATTAATGTTAACTATGGCACTTGATATGGAAATTCACTTTAAAGTGTGAATAATGCATGAACACAAGAATGAATGAAAGCTAAAATAGGCTGAAGCAAAGCAGGAAACACCCAGGAGTCAGCACAAAAGAATGAGGTTAAAAAATAAAAATGATAACTGAAACAGGGAACTATCCGACCATTCTTCCTTTAAAATACACACACACACACACACACACACACACACACAACACACACATACACAAATGCATGATATGGACTACACCATACAGAGAGAAGGTAATGATCTGGAATTTTGAACTTCACAGTAGGCTTATAGAAGCAAACATCTGCAGAGGAGCAAAGAAGCAAACAGATGGACCTTGCCTGCACTGATATAGCGCCTTGTAGCATATACCAACAATAGGGGGAAGTCTAATGGTTAGCACAGGGACATGATGGCTCAGTGGCTAAGATGCTGAGCATGTCAATCAGAAAGGTTGGCAGTTCGGCGGTTCAAATCCCTAGCGCCGCATAACAGAGTGAGCTCCTGTTACTTGTCCCAACTTCTGCCAACCTAGCAGTTCGAAAGCACGTAAAAATGCAAGTAGAAAAATAGGGACCACTTTGGTGGGAAGATAACAGCGTTCTGTGTGCCTTTGGCATTTAGTCATGCCGGAAACATGACCACAAACACAACTGCAGACAACACTGTCTCTTCAGCTTTATAATGGAGATGAGCACCACCCTCTAGAGCTGGAAACAACTAGCATGTATGTCCAAGAGGAACCGTTACCTTTACCTTAATGGTTAGCACATTTAATAGTACAGTTTGCCCTACTGGTTAAGGCACCAGGCTAGAAACCAGAAGACTGTGAGTTCTGTCTTAGGCATGAATCCTGTCTTAGGCATGAAAGCCAGTTGGGTGACCTTGGGACAATCACCAGGAAACTCTGAGTTCTAGTTCCACATTAGGCAAGACAGCCATCTGGGTGAGTTTGGGCCAGTCACTCTCTGTCAGTGCAACTCAGCTTGGTGTTGTTGTTGTGGGGAAAAATAGAAGGCAATAACCAATAGGTTATGTTCACCACCTTATTTATAAAAATAATAAAGATGTAATTAAAAAAATACAAACAACTGATTCTGACCATTTTAGAGAAAAGTGGTAATAAAACAGAAAGCAACAAAATTCTCATCATCAGCATTCACCCTGGACAAATCAAGCAACTAATAAGGGAAGAATATGACTTTTTTTTCCAAGCACGAAAGCATACTTTAGAACTGACTGACAACAACAGAATATCACCTAAAGGCAACTAAGCAGCAGGGCTTTCTGCCTCATTTTCTCCAAAAACCATCTTGGGTATAAGTGTGTATGTGAGTACGCATAGGGAACATCAATAATATCTTAAGTAGTAGATCCTTCCTGTGACAGGAAACATCAATATTGCTTTTCTGCTAAGCATTTTTTTCATATTAAACAGTGTTCTAGCTATCTTGTAATAATAAAATACTGTTGAGTCATATCAATCCTTGCTCTAGTATCCCTTTCTCATAAAACAAGCTTTAGCCCCTGCCTTTTTCAAGGAGTACAATCAATTCAATAAAGTTGGATTTATAACAGGAATGTCGTTCATTTATTTTTTAAAAAAAAAAACTTAAGAACTTATTCAAATTAACACATAAACAGGATAAAAGAAAGCTGAGATTAAAAAAAGAACCAAGGCAAACTAGGAGAACAGTGATGACAGATTGTTCTATTTGGATAAAGGATTTGCAATGTAGATTCCCTGTATAATCAGCTATATTTGTCATACTTAATGATGGTCATCTTTTTCAATCTCTGACAGACCTCTTACCTTTAACAACTAATTGGCAAGTAGATACAACTAGAATTGTGCAAAGCTTCAATTCAAAAGTGTCGTTTGAATCACCTTTGAATTAACTTATTGAATCGATTCAACACATCAACATGCCTTCAGATAGATTTAGCATCTGGCTAGATTTAGCAACCATGTGCCCAAGGATGTTTTATAAAGTCAACTCAATAATTTGAATCATGTACACCAAAGTCAATTCTTGAGTATTACACACTCCTGTATAAGGAATGATTGTCTTCTAGTGAACTTGACTGATACAGAAGTTTACTTTTGCTTTTTATGAGACGCTAAAATGTGTGCACTTCTTATACTGGAATTTGTAATATATGTGGAAAGGAAAGCAAACTGAAAGATTTGTCCATTCCTTTGAGGCCAAGCAGGAATAATTCAGATGGCTTTCTGAGGCAGTTGGCCTATATCTTCAACCAAGATGACACCCAAGTCAAAAGCTGCTGTTCCTTTTAAACATTTTTTTTCTTGAATGTTTGCCATTTTCTCTGAGCAGTAGACTTTATTTTTTCTTCCACTTCAGACAATTCACAATCAAAGGATTTACCTTTTTATTAGTCAGAGAAAGTAGAGCTCTTAGAGGCTACTTCTTTAAGTTCTCATCTCTTTCTTTCCTTAAGGTAGGTTTATATGCTACTTTGCCCCAGCAAGAGCAAGTCATATTCTACAGATATTTGGGACCATACAGCACAATTGTATTTATTTATTCTGAGACCATACAGCACAATTGTATTCCAATTCAATACAACCAGTTAAGCTGGTAGCAACTCTTGCAACCGAGGCTGGCCAAGAAAATTCCAAGGCAATTGGGATAGAATAAAAAAGTAATTCAAGGTCTGAAAATGCAATACATTGAATGAGATTCACAGCTAATGCCTATTTTTTGTGTGATTCTCTCATTTGAAATTTCAGCACAGATCACATCTATAACTTGCTCACACCAACTATTGACGTGGAACTGAAAAAAAGAAAATCTGAAAACTCACCTGTCAATGAAATATACATAAAATAAACATAAAATATACATAAAATATACATAAAATATCTGTGAATATCTATGGGAGCAGATTTCCACCAAAACAATTAGGCTGGCCTTGTCATAAAGGCAACATGGAATATAATCAGCTTTATCTTAAATTTTTAAAAAGTTATTTATAAAAAAATAAGGCTGAGAAAAGAATGTACTGTATTTATATATTCTACAATGACAAATAACATATCAGCATTCTGTATTTGATGAGTTTAAAGATTAATCAGTCTAATCCTAAAAGCTGTGGTGGCACAGTGGTTAGAATGCAGTACTGCAGGCTACTTCTGCTGGCTGCCTGCATTTTGGCAGTTTGAATCTCACCAAGTTGAAGGTTGACTCAGCCTTCCATCCTTCCGAGGTTGGTAAAATGGGGGCCCAGATTTTGGGGGGCAATAGGCTGACTCTGTAAACCATTTAGAGAGGACTGTAAAGCAATGTGAAGTGGAATATAAGTTTAATTTTATTGCTATTGATAAGAACATAAATTCTGCTCTGCAGGAGTGAACCTAAGACTTGATCTAACCATCCTACAATAATTCCTTATCTGTTTTTCTATTAGTCCTCAGAAGTGACTAGAGTAGAGATAAATGATAGCTTTGCTCCTAATAGTTAGCTAAAGCACTTTTTAAAAACAAAATAGCATATGTCAGGGTGTCAAATTTGAGGCCCATGGGACGGATCCGGTCCACGGGGTGCTTAAATCAGGCCCACAGGGCTGGCCTGGAAATAGCAAAGGACTGGCCCATGGTCCCTTTGACAGCCAAAATAGGGCATGGGGGCCATGCACAGCTCCCCTGCACCCTGTGTTCAGCCTGGACAGTCTCCTGCAGTACTCTGCCAGTCATAACAGAGTTCAGGGGGGACTGCACAAGCCCCCCTGCACCCCATTTTAGCTGTCAGGGTGCTGCAGTAGGCTGTCCAGGCCAAAAAAGGGGCAGGGGAGCCTCACACAGCCCCCCCATGCCCCATTTTGGCCAGCAGGGTGCTGCAGGAGGCACCCATCCTGTCTCCCCACCACCAGCCTGCCCACGGAGGAGAACTACAATGCTGATCTGGCCCTCAAAGAAATCCAGTGACACCCCTGGCATATGGTATATAATGTCAAGGAAATCTACACATGTTAGACACACAGTGCAGACCTGACTGCTTAACGTTTGCAAGTTCATTCTGTTCAGAATCTCCATGTCATGGTGGACATGATGCACCGCAGGGGGCAAATGAGCTTCACACCAATTATCCCGTGGCGGCTCTTGGGTTTCTGGCTCTTCCACATTCCTCTGGCCAGTTTTGCCTCATCTTGTGTCATGATGCCTCATGTCTGGCCAGGTTCAGCACTGGTTTCCACACTCCACACACACGATTTCAGCTAGGTTTTTCCCACTAAAGGGGTTTCTATTTATCTATTCGCAATATTGCTTGCTTTCAAACTGCTGGGTGGGCAGGAGCTAGGGATTGAGCGATGGGAGTTCACTTTATCTCCCAGAGCAGGGCTTGAAGTGCAGACCATTTCTAGTTGGCAGTTCATCATCACTCAAAGACCAACAGAAGCAGTGTTTGACTGGTTTTGTTCTTATCATCAGATACACTATAGTTCAGTTAGCCAAGAGTTCTGATCTTCTGAAGGTCCCCTAACACCTGATTAGGTGAGTAGGCCTGGGGCCCTAAGGAAATGGGTGAACTAGTGAGATGGCCCTGTTATTGTTAACAATGCTTTGCCTGCTGTTTCTTTGTTCTTGCTTTTCTTTACATTCTTTTTATAGTTTAAATGTTTTAGTAATTAATAATGATTATGGTTTTTACCTAAAACAATTTATTGGCTTTAACTTTGTTGTACCCTGCTCAGAGTTGCTAGTTTTGTGAGATGGGTGGTTATATAAATTTGGGGAAATAAATAAAAATTCCAATCCACTCACCCCTGGTAGAGAGTCACAGAACCTCTACCTTGAAAGTATAATGTATACCAACTTCTCTTTCTCATCTGAAAGCTTAAAATAAAGAAGGCATATAATCATTGCTTACTTCGTAGGTCTAACAAAAACTTTTGAAGATTTACTGCTCATTCCAAAGGAGATCAGAATCTTGTATTATTTGAAACTCACCTATTAAATTTAAGCATATATCTGGGCTGGAAACATTATTTGAATCAAAAATGAGCCTAACAGCTCACCTAGCCCCATGAAGTAGACCATAAAAGAGCAGCTGGAAAACAACCTGTGGATATTTCTTTATATATAAAGAAAACTGCAAATCTCTTTTGGTAGAAAAAATAAACTGACTTAGCATACCACAGTCCTTTTGTACTATCTTCAAAGTGCTTGTGCTATGATATTCAAGATAAAAGTAAAGAGACATTGTTATCCTAGAATAGGATGAAAGTATCTGCTACACTTGTCTTCCTTAAGTAGAAAAATTCTCATTCATTTTTTCCTCTCTCATTTTTGCTCTCTGCACATGAAAGATTGCTAATAAATTGAAACTCTTTCTCCAAACTCATAGACTATAATGCCCATAATTTCCAGCAGCTGCAGAGATAATAGGAGTTGTAGTCCAACATGTTTCCAACATGTGGTCCAACATGTTTCCAACATGTGGTCCAACATGTTTCCAACATGTGGTCCAACAAATTTCAAGGCACCTGGGATGATCTCAACACAACCATTCCAGCAGCTTCTTCTGCTGACTGCTGATTGCCAGCAGTTAAGCAGTTCAAGTCCCACCAGCATTGACTCAGCCTTCCAGACTTCCGAGATCACTAAAATGAGGACCCAGATTGCTGAGGGCAATATGCCGACTCTATAAATCACTTAGTGAGGGCTATAAAAGCACTGTGAAGCAGTATATGAATCTATATGCTATTGCTATATGTATGTACGTATATACATACACACACACACACAAATACATATGTAGATACATATTGTATACATATACACAAACACACACATATTGCTGCTTTATCTGTAGATGCCATATGTTAAATAAATAAATAATAATAAAGTCCAACATGTATGGGTGAGAAAAAAAAACCTTGGGAAATCTTCTCCTAGAAGGTGTATTTCATACCAATTGAGAAGTTTTAAGGAACAGTACAGTTTTCTTTCCTTTTCAGGGAGGAAGTGACATGCTTGAAGACAAATAAATTAGAAGAAACAACCAAGAAACTAGAGGGAATGGGATCCTGTGAAAAGGTTAGACAAGGTCAAGCATGTTTGAGTTGACAGTGTCTGGTCAGGAAAGGATCTTGGAGTTATGGTGGTTAGATAAATGAAAATGTCAATCCAATGTGCAGTTGGCCTACAGAAAGGTGATTTTGATGCTAGGAATCTTTCAGAAATCAATTGGCACTAAAACTACTGACAGAATAATGCCCTTATATAAATCTATGCTGAAAGCACACTTGGAATACTATCTACAATTCTGATCATTATACCTGAAAATTATATTGTTGAACTGGGGGAGATAAAGAAATCATAATTATTAGAGAGCTATTGCACATAGGATCCTCTAAAAAAAAAAAACCCCTCTGTGGGCCTTCTCAGTTAATGGTTGTTTCAGGTTTCAGGATGTCAGAAGGTTGAAAAAGGATAGAACTGATCTGGAAAAAACAGACTGTACCAACTACATTTAATGTTCTTACACAAAGACTAACACAGTGAATAATTTATAAGCCTAGTACTCAGTTGATGTGTCTTTTGCTATCATGTTTTTGGTGTGATTTCTTAGTTGCATGCTAACTTAACAAATTTACAAAGCTTCCTTGAAGTTCTGGAATTGCTTTTTTCTCATCCTTATCCACACAGTTGTTAAACTTAATTATTGATCTTTATTATGTTGATACTTTAGGCAGATTTGCTTTACTTTTGCTTTCCTACTCTCCCAGCCTTTTCTAAGATAAAGAGAATAGCAATTTTTTCCCTGAGACCTGGGAATCCAAGTCATTACAGGTCATGTTTCTTTGCTCTGTAATAGTTTCTGGGCTGCCTGTCTAACATGGTTCCTTCCCTTAGCATGGTCCAATTCTCTCACTAGCTAGTTTATCTACAGATCCTTCCTTCCCAATGACTTTTGCTATTGATGATGCTTGTCTATTGCACAATCTTCCTACTCCACTTATCCTCTTTCTAGCTTTGGAAACCATATTAGCACCAGAAGCTTCATGCTGCCACATTCCTGTGCCTGGGAAATTGGGAGAGGGGATTTTGTAGAGTGGTTGTAGTTAGACATAATAGCATTCTTCTTTACAGTCAAGGTCATCTTATCCCTGCATTTGGATGAGGAGTTTAAGGGATATCTCAGGTTGGACATTGGGTGATTGGGCAATGTGATGGAGTGATGGGTACAGGGGATGGATTTTGTGATTTTTAATTATTGGAGGAAAACCAGAACTCTCATATTCAGGTTTTCCCAGATGTGCCAGTGTGAAAACTTTAGTCAAATGGAACTTTGAGAAAATTCCTGTCTCATAGTTTTGGTGTTGGAGTTTGTTTTCCTGGAACACTGATATTATCATCTTCTATCTTCAGTATCTTGGTCACTCTCCATCCTTGATATTGCAAACACCATCTTCAGTAGCCCACACAAAAATGTCAGCAAAACCATTTTTTCCTTCCAAATCTCATGCCCTTCATGAGAAAGCATACATGCCTTGTCACAGATGTTCCACAGTAGCTGCCAAGAAATACTGTACCTCTACGCATATTTTAACAGAATAACAGAATTGGAAGGGATCTTGGAGGTCTTCTAGTCCAATCCACTGCTCAGGCAGGAAACCTTTTTTTTAGACAAATGGTTATCCAATCTTTTCTTTAAAACTTCCAGTGTTGGAGCATTCACAGCTTCTGGAGGCAAGTTGTTCCACTGGTTAATTGTTCTAACTGTCAGGAAATTTCTCCTTAATTCTAGGTTGCTTCTTTCCTTGATTAGTTTCCACCCATTGTTTCTTATCCTGCCCTCAGGTGTTTTGGAGAATAGCTTGACTCCCTCTTCTTTGTGGCAGCCCCTGAGATATTGGAACACTGCTTCCAAATCTGCCCTTCAAGAGGAAGCAGACATGCTTTGTCATAGATGTTCCAGAGTAGCTACCAAGAAATACTATACCTCTACTCATATCTTTAAACTTTTAAGGGAGAGAGAAAGAGAGAGAGAAATTTTTTGTTATTGTTGTTGTGCCAGTTAATCCTGTTGACATAAGATCAGATATTAAGAGAAACTAAGCCTAAGCCTTCAGTGATGAAACTCATGATAGAGTTTCAGGTTCTTCAGCTTTAGAGATTTTGCAGGGGGAAAAATATAGCTTTTTCTGTCAAAACAGAATTGACTTTGGCTATACCTATTTGGAGGGAAAGTAGTTCAGTGTTCCTTTGAATACAGTTTTCAGCAATTCCTTTTTTCCAGATTCCACTGCAGGACAATATCTGTCTTGTTATTTGTACCGTTATCCACCTCAGTGCCTTAAAGGAAATGCTACTCAGTGGCCTCTAGCTGAGCAGAAAAGAATCTTAACTTGAAGTACCTCTTTGAGGAACATGCCAGCCTTTTCACTCTTCAAGAAACATATGAGTGACAGTTTGTGTCTGTCAGTTTGATTTCATGGGGAATCTGTAAGATGAGTCCTCCAGGGATATTTCTCTACAGCCAACCTGACTGTCTTGTGAGAAGGGTCATTTTGGGTGACCTTTATCCACACACATTTACAGAAACAAATCCATGTACTTCCATGCTTGTGCAACCCTCTTTTAGCTGTGATGGTATTTGAAATGGCAGATGACAAAAAAGCAAGATTTTCTATAATGCACAATCAAATGGAGAAATGTATTGAAATGAAAGGTAACCATCCAAATCAGTGTGGAATCCACAGGGTAATGAAACTTATATCAAAATCCCTTGCCATATGCTAAATAAATAATAATTCCTGGCTAAGATGTCACTTTTTAAGTGAAGGTGTACTTTTCTGAAAGAGGCCATTATACAACCTCCCTCCGAGAAATCCTAAATGTATAATTGGAACCTTATAATCACAACCAGCCTAGGAAGGAATCTAGGGAAGGGAATCCAAGAAATGGCACCACCTGATGCAACCACCTTCTCCTCTTATACATTTATTTTAGAAGAAAAGTAGGAGCAAGTAGATTGGATTGTGGATGTGCAAATGTAGAAATTGTCTGCAACATTTTTTGAGGATCACAGAGCAGTTGTGGAAAAAAGTTACATTAAGATGTGGCAAAATAGATCCTCTATTGATGCCCCTGTGCATGGCAAAATAGGTTTTTGCCTTCAAATCCAAACTGCTAAAGGAAAGTGTGGGGGAAGGAAAATAAAGTGTAGTAAGAAAACTGAACTTTTAGAAATCTTGCTTTTTAAACTTGCAAGGAGGCAGGATGTCTACATCTTTGTATGTACCTGAATGTTGAGAAGATAAACTATTTGAAAATAAAAATAATCAATACCTTCATAATGAAAGGTGGACGTATTTGGTTTTGCAATGTAGCCCTTGCTTTATTGTTCAAAACCTGGTATGGCTCTTAAGTCAATTGACAGCCTTATGTTAAGTACTCACTGCCAGGAGTTTGATCCTGACCAGCTCAAGATTGACTCAGCCTTTCATCCTTGAAAGGTCAATAAAATGAGGATCTATTATTGGGGGCATTTTGCTGACTCTGTAAACTGTTTAAATCGGGCTGTAAAGCATTACGAAGTAGTATATAAGTCTAAGTGCTATTGCTATTGCTAAATATCATCAATACAGTGTTGATCCTTAGTGACCACATGGATAGATTTTTTTCCCATGACTATCTGTCCTTGATCTGATCTTTCAGGTTTTCCAACTTTCATCACCACAGTGAGTCCATCCACTTTGCTGCTCTTCTTCTCTGTCCTTCCAACATTTCCAGCATTAGATCATTCTCCAGGGAACTAGGTCTTCTTATAATGTATCCAAAGTTGAGTAATTTCAGCCTGAATATTAGTGCCTCGAATAAGAACTCTTTGTTATGTGATCCATTTGTTTGTTTTCTCATCTGTCCTCAGAAATGTTCTTCAACACCAAAATTTAAAAGCATCAACATTCTTCCCATTCTTCTTCCACCTCCATAGAGAGTCATTCTGATTTTTGTGGGTACTATAGGTACTGTATAGGCACATCACAGCACCTGATAAATTTTTCCCAGGGCCTTCATGGATACTCTACCAAGTGCTAGTCTGTGGCATATTTCTTAATTGCTTTTTCCTTTACTATTGGTAGAAAGGTAGAAACTATCCTTTGATATCTTCATCGTCAATTCCAAATACTAAGTAATAATACAGTATATGGTTTTAATTTGCCAGACTGATGGGAAGGAGATAGATAGATAGATAGATAGATAGATAGATAGATAGATAGATAGATAGATAGATAGATAGATAGATAGACAGAGACAGACAGAGACAGACAGACAGACAGACAGACAGACAGACAGACAGACAGACAGACAGACAGATATTCTCACTTATTTTCCAACAAAATTTAGTGGACTAGCCACAGTTCCAGCAATGAACCATACTAAGGAATATGATACATTGGTGGGAAATACAACTCAGATAATCTCAAAACATCAGTGGAGGGAAGGGAAAGAATAATGATTCATTTTTCTTGCATTTAAAGTGTTTTATTTTAATTTATGGTTGCATTTATTTGTTTCTTGTTTATTCATCTTGTGTCTTTTTGGTCTGTGTCATTTTCCTGAACATAACCCTCCGTTCAAAAAATTGTTGCCAACAGAACACTAAAGTTTGATAATTTGCTTTGCCTAAGATTACAGCAAAGTGGCTGTGTCCGGCAATTAATATACAATTGCTAATTTATAATATTACCCTTGGGCTGCATTTGATTGATGCATCAATTTAGTCTCAGGACTCTAACAAACTGAAAACAGAACTCTGGCAAGGCAGAGAACCAAATCCTGTTACCCTTTCATCAAATCACTATTGTTTCCATCATTTGTGAAAGCTTCAACAATATATTTTGTTTCTTTCTTACTTCCAAGACTGATATTACATTATTAATATCCCATTTACCCTTAAAAACAGGCAGTACCATTTATAGAACTCTTTAGAGGAAAGATACAAACCAATTCCCAACAAAACAGGTTATGCAGTCATGTTTCTTGCTTCATTCACCATTGTTATTGTAACTCCACTGCCCCAGTGAACATCCACTGATATTCGTCAGAACAAGTTTCTTAACCACCTATTGGCTTGGATGCGTGTTTTCAAACATGGCAATTTTCAGATATATGGACTTCAACTCTCATAATTCCCCAGCCAGCATGACTTGAAGTCCACAATCTTAAAGTTACCAAGTTTGAAAAACACCGGTTATAGATCATAGTCTTCTCATGAACTGAAGAACTCAGCATGTTCATTGACTGTTCATCCCAGAACTCAATCTGTTAACTATAAATTGATGCTTGAGCATGAATGCAGTGAGCAGCGAAACGGATGACACTACTCCACCTATAGAGTTTTCATCTATAGGTTCGGTCTGGGAAAGTCAGAAAAAAAATCAGCATAAACTTTTAACCAAGAAAAGGGATATGATTGATCAAAATGGATCATGTGAAGAAATGGATAGAGTGAAATTCATGGTGTCTTCAAACAGCTAATTGAAATTTCAAAAGTTGTAATGGGAAATATTGTTTATGTCTAAAAGCAATATGCACAGAAAAAATATATATAGAAAACAGGTTGCATTAAAAATGGATTGTTTTCTTTGCACTTTAAAAACAGAGTCACTGTGATGCAGAAATTGGATGGAATGGTCTAAAGATTAAATATATGAGATGCTGACAAAGATAATTTCCCCACTAAAGACTTCATAAAAGTACTTAGCCACTGCTGAAGTGATATTGCCTGTCCTCATTACTGTTATTTGGCACAACCATGGTTGGATGACTCTAGAACAGAGGTGGTATTCAGCAGGTTCTGACCAGTTCTGGAGAACCGGCAGCGGAAATTTTGAGTAGTTCAGAGAACCGGCAAATACCACCTCTGACTGGCCCTGCCCCCATCTATTCTCTGCCCCCCCGAGTCCCAGCTGATTGGCTTGGTCTTCTTTGGTTGCCCTGAACAGGAGAACAGAGCTGAAAAGCAGGTTAGTGGGGTGGGGAGAGAATGGAATTTTGCAGTAACCTTCCCCCAGGAGTGGGGAAGGAATGGGATTTTACAGTATCCTTCCCCTGCCATGCCCACCAAGCCATGACCACCAAGCTACACCACACATGCCACACTATGCCCACAGAACCGGTAGTAAAGATTTTTGAATCCCACCACTGCTCTAGAAGTCAATTATAAGTAGTGGGGTGGAATTACCAAAACCAGATATGAGAGGTTTGAACAGGCTCATGTGTATGCTGCCTTCCTCGAAGGTCACTTACTGAATAGAATAGAATAGAATAGAATAGAATAGAATAGAATAGAATAGAATAGAATAGAATAGAATAGAATAGAATAGAATAGAATAGAATAGAATAGAATAGAATAGAATAGAATAGAATAGAATAGAATAGAATAGAATAGAATAGAAATACTTTATTGGCCAAATGTGATTGGACACACAAGGAATTTGTCTTGGTGTAAATGCTCTCAGTATACATAAAAGAAAAGATACATTCATTAAGAATCAAGAATCATAATGTACAACACTTAATGATAGTCATAGGGTACAACCAGCAATCAAATCATACTAGGAAACAGTCAATATCAATCATAAGGATACAGGCAACAAAGTTACAATCATACAGTTACAAGCAGGGGTAGGATTCGAATTTTTTCACAACTGGTTCTGTGGGCGTGGCTTAGTTGGTGGGTGTGGCTTGGTGGTCATGTGACTGGGTGGACGTGGCTTGGTGGTCATGTTATTGGCTGGGCATGGCCAACTCAGTATCACTCACATCGAGGCACGCATCTCCTTGCTTGGTCTCTCATGACTGTGGGGATGCTGCAACATTTGTAAGTGTGAAAAATGGTCATAAGTCACTTTTTTCAGTGCCATTGTCACTTTGGTCACTCCACACAAGCAAAGTACCAGCAAAAGAGGGAAAGAAAACTCTAGAGAGGTTCCTGAGACAGGAAGTCTAGTCCTGCCAAGAATGTAATAAGGGTTAATGGAGAAGCAGTTTCTGTAAGCAACACCAGAATGTTTCCTTCCTGCCTTCCTTACAGGATTAGGCCAGTAATTTCTTCTAACAACCGGTTCTCCAAACTGCTTAGAATGTTAATAACCGGTTCTAGCGAATAGGTACGAACTGGTAGAATCCCACCCCTGGTTACAAGTGGGAGGGGATGGGCGATAAGGAGTGATGAGAAGATTAATAGTAATGCAGACTTTGTAAATAGTTGAACAGTGTTGAGAGAATTATTTGTTTAGCAGAGTGATGGCTTTCAGCAAAAAACTGTTCTTGTGTCTAGTTGTTCTGGTGTGCAGTGCTCTATAGCGTCGTTTTTAGGGAAAGAGTTGAAGCAATGAACGATGCTACAGCCCTGATTTTTTTCTTTCAAATCTGGTCTGATCATATGTGCCATAGATCAAAAAGAACTCTAATAGTTTCTTGTAAACACCAGCATGATGTTTCTCCCCTAATTTCTTGCCACTTAAAATCTCAGGAAAAAAATAGTTTATCTTGCCTGCCTCTTTGACAAATAAGAAGAGCTAACAGCAAACCAGAGGTCAGGAGCATGATATTGCTGCCTGGCCATTTCCTCTTTATTACAACATAGTTTTCATGCCAACCAAATGGAACTCCTTTGCTTGCATTTTAGTTTTAATTATGAAAGCAAACTTTCAGCACTGGGAAGCTGTGAAAATGAAAACAGTTCCTAATTAAAGAGCTGCACTGGGCCCAAAATAAACATAATTAGTTACAGTATGCAGCAGTTAATAATATATTTTGTTACATGCATACAAAACCAGAACAGGAGGAAATTTTGAAATACTAAAATACTCCACTATAAATAGGGCACAAATGAAAAGGAGAGGTCTTTCTGGATTGTCTCTGTTGATTTAAAAAAGCATCAACCAGAATAGCAACATGGAAGAGGAAGGACTGTAAAAGCATCTAGAAGTGTATACATGTTCAGGAAATGTTCCTTCAAATAAAGACTTCACATAAACTTTTCTTTGCTCTATAAATGTAGGCATTCCTTTACTTAGAAGGGCTCTGTAACTTTGTACCACCTATTCTTTGATGCAGAAGAAATAAATTGAATTTTTTTAAAAAATGCACTGTAACTGTAACTGTTGAATTGAGAAAATATGCTTTTCTCCATTCTGCACAAAGTGAAATTTAAACTTCATTTGAATATTAGTGATAGGATAGTATCTTTCACCATATCTAAAGATGGAAGGGTAGCATGAAGGCAAGTAAGTCAAAATTCCAGCATCTTAAAGTTCTCTTTTAACACCTGCCAATTCTAGCTGCAGCATTTGGTCTCTAGATAGGCTATGCTCACATGAAGTTTAACTAGATCAATTAAAATGGTGGCATCTGCATTCATACAACATGTTGGTTAGTTAAATTTAATTGCGGCTTGTTTTTGGTGGCTTAAGTTCTGTCTGAACAAATCCCATTTAATTAGGCTAAAGTTCAGCATATTTTTAAACTCAGAAAATGGATTAATTTAGAAACACATTTATTATGACAATAAAGAGATCTTCTGAAAGATCCATGTTGGCTACTTATTGACATCTTAGCTACTTCTTGGGGCATCTAAACAAAAAGAAGGCAACTAATGTTATGGAGAAGATATGGTGTGACATTCTTGGTGCTCTCTGAGCTTGGCTGTATATATGCAGATATTTCATACCCAACTAGATAACGTCAATGCATTGTTGATATTATATGTTTGGGCAATAAAACGTCTTCAAGCAAACAGTCAGGCTCAGAAAACATCAAGAACTCCACATTTCAACCCTGAGCTACAGGTATTATCCTATATTGATGCATGACAACTAAGACCTTCTATCCTGTTCATGGCCCAAAGTCTGTATAGAAGTGTTCCTTTTCCTAAACATGGAAATGAAAACAAAGGGGAAGTTGAAATATTTGCTTCTTTGATCATAAAGTCTTTTTTACAGACAACCAGTAAAGGCAAAAAATAGTCCCTTGAAAAAAACAAACAAAGAATGAAACTTCCTAAATTAGTTAAAAGAGAAAATACTTTATTCTTTAGGCATAGCATTTCATGTGAAAAAAATCAACTACATTTTATAATCCAACAGTACAGATCAGGGGATTTGCATTTGTACTTGTGATCCTAACCTGTGGATGGCAACTATGTGTATACTGATAATCCCTTTTAATTGAGCCTGGAATTACAATCATAAGTCATTAATCATAAAATCATAAATCAAGCAGAAAAAAATAGATGTCCTTTTTGCCAGCCAACTAACAAACATATGCAGGAAACACACAGCAATAGTAATAGGAGACTTCAATTATCCTGATATCAATTGGAAAACTAATTCTGCACCAAGTGAGAAATCAAATAAGTTCCTAACCAACCTAGCTGACAACTTTGTTGTCCAAAAGGTAGATGGTGAAACTAGACTTAAGTCCATACAGGACTTAATTCTTAAAAATGGAGAAGAGGTGGTAGAGGGAGTTGAAACTGCAGGAACCTTGGGTGAGAGTGACCATGTCATACTAGAATTCAACATAACACAAATACAAGCAACAGAACATAATGACACCAGAGTCTTGGATTTTAAAAGAGCTGATTTCAATAAACTCAGAGAGAACTTGGGAAAGATTCCATGGACGAAAATCCTAAAGGGGAAAATAAATCAAGAATCTTGGGAAATTCTAAAAAGTATGATCATAGAAGCCCAGACCAGCAAACCAGCATGGCTACACAAAGATCTCTCTGGCAAATTGAAAGAAAAAAAGGACAAGTGCAAAAAATGGAAAGAAGGACGTACAACTTAGGCAGAATATCAGCAGATAGCCAGAATCTGCAAAGACGAAGTCAGGATAGCAAAGGCTCAGAACAAACAAAGACTTGCAACAAAAGTCAAAGATAATAAAAAAAAAGTTTCCTCCAACATATCAATAACAAAAAAAAATAATCAAGGAAACAGTCGGTCCACGAAAGAGAGAAGATGGCAAGGAAGTAATAGGCAACAGAGAGAAAGCAGAACTGCTTAACTCATTGTCTTCACACAAAAAGAAACTATAGCTCAACCCACCAAAAACATAACTGCAAAAGACAGACCAGAAATAAAAGTTAAAATAAGCAAAAAATAATAAGAGAATACCTGTCTGAACTTGATGAAAACAAATCACCAGGGCCTGATGGACCAGACTGGTTTTAAAGGAGCTGGCAGAGGTCATCTCAGAACCACTGCACCATATCTTTCAAAAATCCTGGAGCACCAGGGAACTACCAGAGGCCTGGAAAAGAGCTGATGTGGTTCCCATCTTCAAAAAAGGGGGAAAAAACAGACCCAGGAAACTATAGACCAATCAGCCTAACATCAATACCCGGGAAGATACTGGAAAAGATAATAAAAAAACAGATCTGCCAACATCTAGAAACAAGTAAAGTAATAACTAGCAGTCAGCACAGGTTTGTTAAAAACAGATCATGCCAAACCAATCTTATTTCATTCTTCAACACAGTGACTAAATTAGTAGACCAGCAAAATACAGTGGACATAATATATTTAGATTTCAGCAAGGCATTCAATAAAGTAGACTACAACCTACTTCTTAGTAAGCTAGAAAAAGGTGGAATAGATCGCACCACCACAAGATGGATTCCCAACTGGCTGGCAAATCGTACACAACGAGTAGTCCTTAATGGGTCTAAGTCTACATGGAGGGAAATAAGCAGTGGGGTACCACAAGGTTCCGTCTTAGGCCCAGTACTCTTCAATATCTTCATTAACGACTTAGATGAGGGAATAGAAGGGGAACTTACCAAATTTGCATATGATACTAAGCTGGCAGGAATAACTAACACCCAAGAAGATAGTTTCAAGATCCAGATGGATCTTGACAGATTAGAACACTGGGCCATATCTAATAAAATGAAATTCAATATAGAGAAAAGTAAATTCCTACACTTAGGCAAGAAAAACCAAAAGTACACATATAGACTGGGTGAAACCAGGCTCAATAGTAGTAACTGTGAGAGGGGTCTTGGAGTCTTAGTGGACAACCAGCTAAGCCAGCAGTGTGCAGCAGCCGCCAAAAAAGCTAATGCAATCCTAAGTTGTATTAACAGAGGGATACACTCAAGATCAAGGGAAGTACTAATACCACTCTATAAAGCCTTAGTAAGACCACACCTAGAGTACTGCATCCAGTTTTGGTCACCACATTATAAAAAAGATGTTGAGACTCTAGAAATAGTACAGAGACGAGCAACCAGGATGATTAGGGGACTGGAGGCTAAAACATACAACGAATGGTTGCAGGAACTGGGCTTGGCTAGTCTAGTAAAGAGAAGGACCAGGGGAGACATGATAGCGGTCTTCCAATATTTGAGGGGCTGCCACAGGGAGGAAGGGGTCAAGCTATTTTCTAAAGCTCCTATAGGCCAGACAAAGAATAATGGATGGAAACTGAACAAGGAGAGATTTAACCTGGAAATAAGGAGAAACTTTCTGACAGTGAGAACAATCAACCAATGGAAAAGCTTGCCTTCAGAAGTTGTGGGAGCACCATCACTTGAGACTTTCAAAAAGAGATTGGACTGCCATTTGTCAGAAATGGTGAAGGGTCTCCCGCTTGGGCGGGGGGTTGGACTAGATGACCTGCAAGGTCCCTTCCAACTCTGATTATCTGTATCTGTAACATTGTGATTTTAAGTTAATTTTAAGACATCACAAGAGTTCAAAGTTATGGCCATTTTTAACAACAAGCTGATATTGTAAATCAAGCTTGTTAAGCTTATGTGATGGTCATTAAGTGACTCCATTTTCCCCAAGAGCTGTTTTTTGCCAGATACCAAATTTTTTTTAATTGCAACTTGCAATCATGTGATTGTGGGACTTTGGAAACAGTCAGAAAGGTGAACCAGTGGCCAAATTCCCAAAATGCAATCACATGACCATGGGGGGAGGCTGAGGGGTAACGCTGTAGCCATTGTAATTCTGAAAATAGTTTGTAAATAGATCTGGGGAGGTCTCCTGTAACTTTAAACAGTTATTAAATGACCAGTCCAGAGGTGGTATTCAGCAGGTTCTGACCAGTTCTGGAGAACCAGTAGCAGAAATTTTGAGTAGTTTGGAGAATCGGCAAATACCACCTCTGACTGGCCCTGCCCCCATCTATTCTCTGCCTCCCGAGTCCCAGCTGATTGGCTGGATCTTCTTTTGTTGCCCTGCACAGGAGAATGGAGCTGGAAAGCAGGTTAATGGGGTGGGGAGGGAATGGGATTTGGCAGTAACCTTCCCCTGCCACACCCACCAAGCCATGCCATGCCTACCAAGCCACACCCACAGAACCAGTAGTAACTTTTTTTGGGGGGGGGGGGTAAATTTTATTTGAGTTTTCACAAAAAAAACAACATAATACAAATCAAACATCTTTTTGAAAGTAGCATGGTCCCGGGTTTCTTCGTACAGACACAAATTCAATTTCATGCTCATTTTTATGTTCTGTTCCATATCTTATTGCTGTTTTACATTTTCTACATAGCTTTTCCCCTCTTTTAATTTTCTCAATTTTATTTTGATTATCTCATCTCAATTCAAATCATTATATTTATACTTTTTGTCTGTCCTGTTTCAATTTCATATTATCTTTTCTCATTAAACAAATTTTCTCCTGTAATTACTAATTGGAGTATGACAACTTTATATCTTTTAGTTTTATCCATTTAACTCTTATTTAAGCTTCAATATATACCTTAAAGTTATAACATTCAATATAATACATAACTTCCATTCGAATTCTGCTTGGTACATTCTTAAAATACACACTATATTCTTAAGAAAAGATTATAAATATATGTAATTAAAACACTCATTCCATTCTAATTCAGTTCTATCATTAATATTAATGTTCATTAAAATTTTAACTTCTTTAACATTACTTTTCAATTAAATATCATACTTCTTTGGGAACAGTTATAAGCTTTCCATAATTATTTTTTTTCCCTTATTCCTCTTCACTTATATTTTATAAAACCTTAAATAATTAAAATGTTCCCATCCTTTCCTAATTCAATTCTCTCATTCGTTTTATTTCATTATTTATTTACAAACATTTCACTGGGTTACAATAACTATTTTATCCATCATTTTAATCATACATTATTTCATATTTTCTAAAATTATTTCTATTTCTAATATAACAATACAATCTTATGTACCTTTACAGAATCCCTTTTTCAATTAAATTTTCACCCATTACCTCTAAATAGGCCCTGTTTCTCTATATCTTGTTTCTGTCCTTTGTAACTTCTTTTCCTTTCCTTCTTCCCTCTCTTCTTCTCCCTCCCCTTTTTACCCCCTTGTCTCTCTAGTTCTATTTCTCTCTTCCATATTCCCCTCTTCTGTTGCTTTCCAATATTATACTTGTTTTTCAAACTATTTTTCTTTTCTTTGGTTGTTTTTTTAAATCTTAAACTTTTCATTCTCTTTCCCCCCTATCCTTTTTCTTCCCCACATAAAATTACTTGTTCATTAAAGATGGCTTCTTCTTTGTCCCAATCTTCTTGTTCTGCAGGCATTTCTTGTTGTTTCTCATAGTTCCAAATCTCCATTTCTAAAAATTGAAATACGAGGCCAAAAGAGCTTCTTCCTTCTTGTGCATCTTCTTTATACTTTTTAAGTTCCATCTTCAATTCTTCTAAAAGTGGTGCCATTTTAAAAACTTTTAAACAACCACCCGATTAATTTTAGTCATTCAAATGCAATAACCAAAAATCCAGAGATCACCAAGTAATCCAAATACACCCAAGCTGTTTCTTTTTGCTTCTTTTTTCCACTTTCTCTTCTTGGGGTTCTACTATTTTGTTGCCAAGTTTCAGTTAAAATGTATCTTTTAGAAGTCTTGTTAAAGTTTTACTGTAGATTCCTTTTAATTCCAGGCAGTCTCCTCCCTTTTTTTCAGATCCTGCCCTTTTATTATTTTTCTCTCCTTTCCCACTTTTAAAAGCTTTTAAGTATCCAGAAATCTTTATTATCCCTTTGACATTTTATTTTCAGCTTCAATGCCTATTGATGTCAAAGTGATTCCCCCCCCCCCCAATTTCTTGCTTAGCTGTCAATATAGGGAAAGAGAGAGAGAGAACAAAAAACAAATCCTTTCCCTTCTCTCTCTTTCACTGTTTTAAAATCTTCTTTGGGAATGTTACTTTTTTTTTAGTTTAAATTCCAGGGTACCTTAGTTGTTGCTTTTGCAGTTTAACCCAGTTAACCAAGATTTTCTCTTCTTATCTTCCTCCTGCACATTCTTTTCTGGTCGAGTTCTTCTTTGAGGTGGCCATTTCTGACCACCACTGCAACCACCTTCGGGAAAGGGAGTAATGGCCAGCTGAGGAGGAGAGATGTGGCTCTCCTCAACCCTGCTGGCAGTCTCCCCCTTCTTCACCACCTCTACGGGGTGGCTTAACCCCCAAACCAGCTGGCTCGGGGTGCTCCAGAGGCGAGCACAAATCAAAACAGCGCATGATCGCAGTTTCGGTCTGTCCACAAAGAAGCTCAAACCGGAAGTCCTGGTAGTAAAAAAAATTAAATCCCACCACTGGACCAATTCGAAGTTTAAGGACTATGTGTGTGGGTATGGGTGTGTGGGTTAGAGTTGATCAATGAGAGAGAAAAAGGCATTGAACAAAATAATAAGAACAGACTTTCCTCATAATAGCAGCAGCAGAAATATTACCCTTGATGTTAAACTCTACCAATAAAATTATTAGAATAATAACAAACTAAAATATACTGAAGTGATCAAATACTGTAGCTCTGAAGTGGAATTATGGAGGTTGGAAGTAGGAAGTGAGTCATCCTTCTTAAAATCTTCAATGGCTAGATGGGGAATAATAATCTGAGAAAAATAATTCCCTTCTGCTGACTTGCCAAATATTTCAGCATTGACCAAACATGATAGGAGCAAATTGTAAGGAAGTAGTTTAAATGCCACTATAATAATAAATAAATTAGTAAACTAATTGAATGTCTTTGGGCAAGTCATGATCTCTCAATCTAAGTTTCAGGTTCTGATTATAAAATGTGAGTGATCTCCTATGGGCAGAATCGTTTTTACATAGAAAAAAGAGGGAGGGAAAAGGAAGGAAGGAGAAAGGGAGGGAGGGAGGGAGGGAGGGAGGGAGGGAGGGAGGGAGGAGGAGGAAGGAAGGAAGGAAGGAAGGAAGGAAGGAAGGAAGGAAGGAAGGAAGGAAAAAATAAATAAGGAAGGAAAGAAAGAAAGAGAAAGAAGGAAGGAAGGAAGGAAGGAAGGAAGGAAGGAAGGAAGGAAGAAGAAAGAAAGAAAGAAAGAAAGAAAGAAAGAAAGAAAGAAAGAAAGAAAGAAAGAAAGAAAGAAAGAAAGAGGAAAGAAGGAAAGGCTTTCACAATCTCCTTCTCTCTTTTCAGTAATGCCTGGTCTAAAAAAAATCAAGTAATTAAATGAACTCTGTATCTCTGAACCCAAAGCAATAGTGACACTGCCATGCAAGGAACAAACGTTGAAATGGTACAGCAATGCCAGGTTAAAAAGTTAGAGGTGCTTGAAATAATCATCTCTTTGGAATTGCAATAATGCAAAAGTGTTAAAATGAATCCCGTCATGAAGACCCACGATGTTTAACAGGCTGCATCATGAATTGGCCAAATTATAGAAGAAAATATTTTTCAGAATCTTTGTGTATTTCTGTGCTGAGATCTCTCCTCTGGCTCTGCACGCCAGCATTTCTACATGGTATTCTATTCTCTGATAACATTTGATCCCTGATCCCTTGAAATTAGTGTATTGTTTCCCCCCTTTGAACTTGGAATAGATTCTGACTATTATTTGGAGCATCCAATCTATCAATGACTTTCCTTTTTGATATTTGATCTTGGATGAGAAGGAGGAACAAGATGAGGCACTGGGTAAAGCAAATGCGGAAGGGCCAAATTAGGATAAGGCAAAAATATGTCCCATTGTTCCTTTTCTTGAAGACCACGATTATGTACCAGAGACCTATCCACTCAGCCCACAAAAATGTCACCAGTTTCATGACAACCAAAGGCAAAGAATCAGAGGAGAGAAATGCTCCATAGGAAATCATCTGGCATGAGAGGAGACAAGACATAGTGGTATTTATGGTACTTTCAGTACTTTTGCATAGGATAAATTCTACCTGATTTGGTTTGTGTACTTAACCGAGTCCTACATACTTGACTGTTTGTACTTGATTGTTGTCCTTGGTGAAGACTTCCCTTGCTAAATATGGCTCTGTTGAATATTATTGGCACCCCCTATCAGATTCAGGCAATTGCAGAATGGAGTGCAGAATTCAAGGTTGCTGATGACAGGATAGGATTATAGAGGATGCTTCTAAGGTTCTTAATGAGAAAGGGATCAAAAGGATAGTTTACTGACCTGAGTCTTACTGGCTATCAGGACAAAGTTCTATTACCGATAATGTATTTGGTCCATTATGGCAGGAAGCCTTATAAATTATATTTTTAATCCAGATTATTCAGTAAAACATGATAAAACAGATTTCAGCTGAGCACAGAGCAATTGCTAACCAAGTTTCCTGATCAGTAAATTCCTCTATCCTCCAGCTTCAAAGAAATAACAAGCCTGAGCTGAGCACAATTATCCTGAAAAGGCAGTTTTAATTTCAAGATCGCTCTCCTGAAATCTAACTGTTCTAGCTGCAAAATTGACTTCAGATGCTATAGGAAGTAGCTAGTAAAATGATAAAATCCAGAGGGAAGCTAGGAGTTTAGGCATGTCACAGAATTCCCTTCCAAACTGGGAACTTTTCAAATATGAGATTTTCCATTTTCAGAATTTTCTTACTAGGAATTTTTTTCCTTCTGTACAATTGTGTGTCATTCACAAAGACTTCCTAGACAAATCCCTGCCGGGTAGGGTTTGTGGTTTTTTTTTTGCAAGTTTCCTTAGGAGTGGTATGCCAGGAATGTCAAACCCGATTTCATTGAGGGCCACATCAGGGTTCTGTTTGACCTCAGGGGGCCGGGGTGGATGTGGCCAGGGTAGGAATGGCCAGTTCGAAGTCAATCATGTCAGGGAGCTCCTGGTGGCCTGAGCATTCTGCTAATGAAAACAGGCTCCTGAGCTCTGTTTTTGGCTGTGATATCCTCCTGCAACCCTCTTCCAGTGAAAACAGAGCTCTGGAGGGCTGCCTGCAGCCCTTGCGAGTTCCATTTTTGGCTACAACGACCTCCTGCAACCCTCCCAAACTCCATTTTCACTGGCAGAGGATTGCAGGAAGCCATTGCAGCCGAAAATGGAGCCGCCTGCACCTGTTTCATTTTTGATGGCAGAGGCACAGTGGGCTGTTTCCTGGGCAGCCCCCTGTGCAGGGGCGGGATTCAAATTTTTTAACAACCATTCTGTGGGCGTGGCTTAGGTGGTAGGCATGGCTTGGTGGTCATGTTATTGGCTGGGTGTGGCCAACTCAATATCACTCACATCGAGGCATGCATCTCCTCGCCTGGCCTTTCATGACTGTGGGGATGCTGCAACAGTCTAAAGTGTAAAAAATGGTCATAAGTCACTTTTTTCAGTGCCATTGTAATTTTGAATGGTCACTCCACACAAGCAAAGTACCAGCAAAGGAGGAAAAAAAAAACTCCAGAGAAGTTCCAGAGACAGGAAGTCTAATCCTGCCAAGAATGTAATAAGGGTTAATAAGGCAGTTTCTGTAAGCAACACCAGAATGCTTCCTTCCTGCCTTCCTTACAGGATTAGGCCAGTAATTTCTTCTAACAACCCATTCTCCGAACTGCTTAGAATGTAAACAACCGGTTCTAGCAAATAGGTACGAACTGGTAGAATCCCACCCTTGCCCCTGTGCCAGATCTAAGCACCCCCTGGGCTGGATCTGGCCTGTGGGCCTTGAGTTTGACACCCTTGTGGTATGCCATTACTTGCTTCCTAGGACTGAGAGAGAGTGACTGGCCCAAGGTTACCCAGATGGCTTCAGGTCCTAGGTCAATGGTGGCTAACCTTTTTTGTCTCCCGTGCCAAAAATTGTGTGCGCACTTATGCGCACGCACTCGTGTGCCAGCACCCAGAAGGCAACGTGTGTGTTCCCCCCATGCTCCCTGTGCATGTGCATGCAACACCCCCACCCGCGCCACATGTCTCTGCACATGCACGCACATCTCCTGCGCACTCCCTGCACCCCCACTGTGCATGCGCAACAGATATCCAACAATCAGCTGTTGGGCGGGCAGCACACACGCATGTACAGTGGAGCTCTTCCAGGTGACTTCTCGTGTGCCGGCAGAAGTGGCTCTGTGTGCCACTTCCAACACGCATGCCATAGGTTCACCATCACAGTCCTAGGTGAAACTAGAACTCACAGTTTCCCAGTTTCTAGCCTGATACCTTAACAGCTGCACCTGTAAACTTGGATGTTTGAAATCCATACATTTGCAGAGTGCCAAAATATGGGAAGGTTAACTCAGAAGAGAGCATCTCTCTGTGATTTATGAAGCAGAGAAAATAGTGGAAATTTCTGAACATGGTGCTTATGCAGAGCTAGAAGTTCACGTTTTAATGCCATGAGAATATTTTTCTTGCAGGAATTTCTATTCTCTGGTGTTTTGTCTTCATTGTGAGCTTGTCACTCATGATACTTTCCCCTTCCAATATAACGGGTGGGAAACTTGCATTCCTCTCATCTCTGATCCAATCAATGTTAATTGCAAAGTCTACAGCATCTCCTTGGAGGAAGGGGTTGATAAAAGGATGAAGGTTATCTTGATTTGTATACATAAATCTCAATAGAGAAAGAAAGTGAAAAGGCAAGAGCATTTTTTTTATCTCAAGGCAGTCATTAAATAAAGAGGATGGAGAAGGGGAAAATTCTGCAAGTGCTGGCTAATCTCTAAATATGCATCCTGTAGTCTTCACCATGATGTTATTGAACTATGGTCCTCTCTGGAGAGCAAAGTCAGCTCAGCCTGTGCTGACTGTGCTGAGTTGAGCTACCATGCTCTCAACCATACCAAACCAACAACACGCTCTGTCGCCATTTCTGTTTTGACTGCAAGGCAGAATAGAATGATACCTAGAAATTTGCATTTGTTTGCTCATGGGAATATCAATCTTCGGAAGTCCAAAAGCCTCACGTTCATGACTTCGGGCATGGATGTAGATGTATCTCTTATGTTGTTATTGAGGGTTGGGGGTTTTTTTTTTTTTTTTTTTTTGAGGTCTTGGCTTGTTTTGTTTTTTTTCCCCTGTAGTGGTTTATGACTTTGATTTCATCATCCAGAATATCTTGGTAGAATTAGAAAAAAAAAAAGAAAGAAAGAAAGAAAGAAAGAAAGAAAGAAAGAAAGAAAGAAAGAAAGAAAGAAAGAAAGAAAGAAAGAAAGAAAAGAAAGAAAGAAAGAAGGAAGGAAGGAAGGAAGGAAGGAAGGAAGGAAGGAAGGAAGGAAGGAAGGAAGGAAAGAAAGAAAGAAAGAAAGAAAGAAAGAAAGAAAGAAAGAAAGAAAGAAAGAAAGAAAGAAAGAAAGAAAGAAAGAAAAAGAAAAGAGGGAGGGAGGGAGAGAGAGAGGGGAGGGGAGAGGAGAGGAGATGGAGAAAGAGAGAGAAGGCTCATGGTGGGGATTGTGTTATTGTATTTGATTGTGGGTGCTTTGCACATGGGCATAAATGACCATCCAGCAACTGGCATCTTCTGTTGCGAGGCATAATTGGAGACTTTTCCATGTTCCTTTCATGGTGATGAAAAGTGAAGAGTCTGGATTAAATCACTGCCATCACTGTTACTTCTTCTTTGTTCCCAAACTCTGGCAGCTCGAGAGAGCATGTCATCTACTCCAAGAGCAGTAGCTATTGCCACCCTCATTAGAAGACAGCAATAAAAAAAAACAGATTGTGTATAGGTTGGCAGACTTTCCTCCTGCTTTAAGGTTGGTGGGTAAGCACATCAGCACATCAGGGCTGTGGCGATGAGCCCTAAGAGAAGATCACTCTGAATTCAATAGGGGTTACTCTTCAGAAACAAGTTATAATACCAGTTATAAAACTGAAGTTAATTCTGATATGCTTAGAATTTGTTCATACATTAAATCCTGAACTGGGCTCCCCTAAATTGTTAACCACAAACTCCCTATCCCAATTTTAGCTTAATCGAGTATGCTGTGTGAACTTGTTTTAGAAGAAAGAGATATAATTAGATGTCATGTGGGCTGTTTTGTGTGAGGAAACTTGACAATCAATCCAATTCTTATTACAGCTCTAATTTGCTAAGAGAGTTGGCCCTTAGGAAGCCATTTCTGATGACATGGAAAGATGATGCCAGCATTTTGTAGTTCAATGCAGAGAGCAAATCTGTGTAAGCTGCAGACTCAGAAAAAGAAGTTCTCTCTTGTGACTTGAGAGTGAACAGATATGATGGATAAGATGCTATTTGAAATACGCTCGGCAAGGTAAAACTAATGGAATAGGCCTGATCTGGCCTACCAAAAGAGAAACCAAGATGAATGTGAAGGTTCTCTGGAATGTACAAATCACCATTCCCTCAAAATAAGATTTCTTTCAAAGATGGACATAGAATGGTACCTTGACAGAACATTTTCTTCAGGGGTACAAATATGACTGCAGTTACCGCCTCCCAAACATCCGTTCTTGAAGTATTGATCAATTCTTCTCATTCTTCCAATCTTCATCCTAGTCCAAGGGATTTATACTTTTCACTAAGCCAAGAAGTAGTTGAGAGCTTGTGGTTTACAATGTTACCTGAGCACAGCCCATGGTGGTTTGAACTTTGTGAAGCAAGCAAACAAATCACTTGGGATATAGCATAATTCAGGGGTGTTGAACTAAAATTCTAAGCAACCACAATTACCATAACCTGAAAGATGCTAGAAGTTATGGTTCATTAAAATATGAAGTGTGGTTGCTTGTTCTGCCAGTGTGGTGGGGGCATAGGTCTCACTTAGTGGTTTCTACGTTAAAGTATTATTTTCTGCCTGGTTTATTTATTTATTTAGTGTATGGCATGTGTTAGCCAGGGATCAATGAGGTGGCTGTCTGCCTCTGTGAAAGGATTTTTTTCTGGCGGTGTTATCTTTACCCACAGGATGCCTTGAATGCCAGTAGGCAATCAGGGGAGGCTCCTTTCTTGTCTCACCGTGGTTTATTCCTTCACGGGAATCGAGCCGCTGAGCTGTTGACCTCAGCAGTACGCAGGCCCAGCATCTTACCACATGAGCCACTGTGGCCCTTTCTGCCTGATAATACTATGCTAAAGAATACTCAGCCACCAAAACTGGTAGGGGGAATTATTATATATAAACATACAGCATTTATATAAACTTGTGAGCCCCCCCCTTCCTGGTGTGGTCCATTTTTGGCCAGCAAGGTGCTACAGGAGGTGTCCATCCCATCTCCCCCACCACCACTCTCCTCTGCAAGCCCACAGAGGAGAATTACAATGCTAATCCAGCCCTCAAAGAAATCCAGTTTGACACCCCTGATCTAGAGAAATGAAGTATTTTTAAAATACACTTTAACTTATCTTTAGTGATGACATCAAAATGGAATTTGAACTGTAAAAGTATGGGACACTGACAATTAAAAAAGACAAAGAAAGCATGGATCAAAATCAATTCCATCTGAGTGCATTGACAGTGGAAGTTCTATCTATTTATTTGTTCATTCACTCATTTGTTCATTAAATATTTAAGCTGTAGGAGATAACCAGGCTGAGCCCGAGGGTGGGGTCAAACATGTTATCAGTTTGGAGTTGCTCCACTCACACAAGGGACACAAGTCCACCCCCCCTAGAATTCCATTGACTCTTTTCTAGTGCCAATTTTCCTTGACTGTTGGTAGATCAGATTCTTGTGTATAGGTAGCATGTAGTAAATTTGAAATGCTTTGAATTAAACTTCTGTTCCTGGTTACTTGCACCTGAGAAAGCAACTCCAGAATGATAGTCCTCATTCATTTAGCAATCATTCAAAGTTACAATGGCACTGAAAAAAAGAGTTCTATAACTGGTCCTCACATTTATGACCATTACAATATTCCCACAATCACATAACCAAAATTCAGGTATTTATGAGGGTTGCGGTATCCTGAGGTCATGTGATCCCACAAAGAGTAACCTTGGATAGTGAGATGAGTGGTGTACAAATGTAATCAATCAATTAACCAATCAATAAAATGTGATTGTCACTTGTAACTTTCCCAGCTGGCTTCCAACAAGCAAAGTCAATTTGGGAAGCTGGATTTGTGCATTACTGACTTAGCAATTGCAGTGATTGACTTCACAACCATGGCAAAAAGATAAATAAATCACAAAATCATGTGCAACTCATTTAACAACTGTTTTGAGTAGCACTGGAAATTCTGGTCCCAATGTTGGTCGTAAGTCAAGGACCACCTTGACTAAGCATTGCATAAAGCTCATAACAAATAAACTCAGATTTCTACAAAGGCCTGGTAGAAGGTTTTTAAAGAACTCTGGAACTTTGTCAGAGTGAGATCTAAATGGATTTTCAGGTGGAGGGGGGCATCATTCTGTAGGAGAGATGCTGCAACAGAAAAGACAGTCTTTCTGCAACCTGATAGAAATCACTGTTTGATTGAGAGGACCAAAAGCACACCAATTGTTCCTGGATCTTATCAGGCAGTTACAAGCTACTGTATTCAGGTGCTTTAGCAGCAATCAATACCTTGCCTGCCCAAATGAAAAGAAAACCAGCTCCAAATATATAAGTAAAAGAGTTAGAAATAAATAAAATCAGTATTATGGCAATACAATCAAAGCCACTTTATACATGGGCTGTCCCTTTATAACAGAGCCAGAATTGGTGACTAGTTACAAGGTAAACGTGATGCTTTTGATTTCAAGACCTGCAAATGTACAGTATGCTTTGTATCCTAAACGTGAGATTGATCATTTGTATTTTGCAAGAACAATTGAAGGTTGTGGTTTGTTGCAAGAGAAGCAAGCAGTGAAGGGTGAAATCAGAGGCTTAAATGATTAGATAAAAGAAGGAAAGAGAAAATGCTAACGAATGACTGCAAGAAAAAAATGTTTTGAATATGATAGAGGTGGCATATAAAACTGAACAGTTCGCAACAGCAGAAGAAAAATTGGGAAAATAAACAACTGCATGGTCAGTACTTGAAAGAAATTGAAAGCAAGGTGAACAGTAACAAAACATGGTAATAGCTTCAGATTGGATTCATCAAGAAGGAAACAAAATTTTGCAGGAGAAGAATAAGCAACAACTACAAAGACCATATTCTTTTAAATGGAAAGAATAGTAAAGCTAGATTATGCAAAAAGAAAGATATGACTGTTCATCTCCTAATAAGTAGTTTTAAAAGTCATTATCATATGAGAAAAGTGGTATTTTGGAATTTATATACAAAATAGAGAGGGTGCAGTAGAAAGTAGCAGTAGCATTTAGACTTATATACTACTTCACAGTGCTTTACAGCCCTCTATAAGTGGATTACAGAGTCAGCATGTTGTCCTCAGCAATCTGGGTCCTTATTTTACCACCTCCAAGGATGTAAGGCTGAGTCAACCCTGAGGCAGTCAGGATTGAATAACTGGCAGTGGGAATGCAGAGTTAGACTGCAATACTGCATTCTAACCATTGCTGTCAACCTTGAAGCCATTTTGGAGCATCTTCAGGGCTGCCACAGCTATGCTGTTGGAGCTGTGGGAATTGGAAGGGGGGAATAGAGATAACTGGGGACTTGTAGCTAAAATAAAATTCTTTCTCCTCACCAGGTGTTGGAGAGGCATCAACTAAAGCCAACTGGTGTTGGGGCTGTGACTGGATTGGACCATGTGAAGAACATATGGACTCGGGGAAAGACTTTTATTCTGGGTGGGGAAAACTGTGGGACCTTCAGTCGAGTTTTCACCAGATGTGCCAGTATGACATGCCTAATAAATCTGTACTTTGAGGAAACACCTAGACCTCAGAGGTTTGATTGTGTGGGGTCTATTACCTAGAACCCTGAGACACAGCTTACAACCCTAAGACCAGGGGTGGGATTCAACCAGTGTTACTACCGGTTCAGTGATTATGCTGCGCGCACATATAAAAAAAAATCAGCTGTGCCACCCAGACAGCTGAAAAGCATTGCGTGCAGGTGCACAGCATTTGAAAAGCCTCTTTTTCCCTACCTTTTCAACCTCAGCTGTGCCGCGCAAAGCAGCTGAGGTTGAAAAAGCAGGAAATAAAGGACAGGTAAGGGTGGGCAGGTGGGTCAAACAGCAGCAAACACAGAACTGGTTCGGTGTCTGCTGCTCTTCAGAGCTACTGGTTCTTTAGAACTGGGCAGAACCGATAGCATCCCACCCCTACCTAAGACCTCAAGGATCTGAAGGACCAGGTTAGGGAAAGATCATTATAGTGAAAATCTATCTATGTGGTTGCTAAGACGACACCAATTTGACAGCTCATAACCAATGAATCAATCACATTGGAGAAAACACTCCAGAATGATCAAATGAAAAAGTTATGACATTCCTGAATTCAAAATACTGGGATTTAGTCATCGAGATAAACATTATAGAATAATATAGCAAAAATTTCCTCCACAGTTTTTGCAGCATTAGGAGCTGTAAAATTATATTTAGAAGAAAATAGAATTATTGAATCTTATATTTAGCTTATTTTATAAAGCATTGCTTGGAACTGCATACATATTGCAGAGACATTCGGACAAGTCATAGGTTTTTGGATTATTTCTATCTATGCAAACTAGCTTTGCTTCTAAAATAGACCAGTTCATATTTTCTCTCTTCTTTGTCAAACTTTCTACCTCTCTCCATCCAAACATGATGTCTTTGTTCTTCTCCTTCCTTTTGACCCACTCACTCTTCCTTTATATTGTACTTTTGTTTGGCAATTCATTCTCTCTATATGCCAAACCATCTTAATGTAGTTCTTTAGGCAAGAAAAACTAAATGCACAAGTTTAGAATAAGGTAGTGAAGTACAGAACCTTTTCTCACCATTGAATTTCATTTTGTTGGATAGGCCAAGTGTTCAGGTCTGTTGAAATCTTTTTGTATTGTGATCCAATCTTCTGGACTGTTGGTGATTCCCAGCAGCTTGGTGTCATCTGCAAATTTGATGAGTTCCCCTTCTATCTCTTCTTCCTAATCATTTGTGAAGATATTGAAGAGCTAAATGCGAAACAGGATATGGTCTACCTTGATATGGTCCACAAAGAAGAGGGGATTCCACCAGTGGTGGGATTCAAAACTTTTTACTACCAGTTCTGTGGGCATGGCTTGGTGGGCGTGGCAGGAGAAAAATACTGCAAAATCTCCATTCCTACCGCACTCCAGGGGAAGGATACTATAAAATCTCCATTCCCTCCCCACTCCTGGAGGCACTAACCTGCTTTCCAGCTCTGTTCTCCTGTGCAGGGCAACAAAAGAAGACACAGCTGATCAGCTGGGACTTGGGAGGCAGAGAATAGATGGGGGCAGGGCCAGTCAGAGGTGGTATTTGCCGGTTCTCTGAATTACTCAAAATTTCTGCTATTGGTTCTCCAGATCTGGTCAGAACCTACTGAATACCACCTCTGGGGTCCACCTATTCTCCAAAGCACTTGAGGGCAGAACAAGAAACAATGGTTGGGAACTAATCAAGGAGAGAACCAACCTAGAACTAAGGAGAAATTTCCTAACAGTTAGAACAATTAATCAATTGACTTGACTTGTGAATGCTCCAATACTAGACATTTTTAAGAAGAAATTGGACAATCATTTGTCTGAAATGGTGCAGAGTTTCCTGCCTAAGCAAGAGGCTGGACTAGAAGACCTCCAAGGTCCCTTCCACCTCTGTTATTCTGTTACCTCTTTCCATCTGGGTTGTTTTTGCTCCAGTGTTATCCTATATGTTTATTTCACATTATTTTAATTTGAAAAATGCTCAGACAAGGTATGAGAGAAAGGGTGGATAAACTGACTAAGAGAAAAACAGTGGAAGGAAATTCTCAGTGTCAGATGCACCAATATGCTGCTATGCCCTTATGGATAGATGTTTCCTTCTGTGTGATAACATACTGAAAAGGGATGACAGCAAAGGCAGAGGAGAAAACCAATAAGCATACCTATAATAACTGAAACACTCACAAAGTAGGACAATGCCATTTGGCAATGGGGATAGCAAATTTTCTGCCGATGTATTGTTTTGTGCTGACTCAAGGATGAATAGATAGCACTTGAACTCCAATAAGGAAAGGTCTCCATTTCTTCACGTCAGCCTTCTTCCTGCAAGGAAAAATTATTTCTTCTTTCTTCTTTACTGTACCATGAAAACAACAGACTGAGAAAAACAGGCTTTTTATCACAGTATGTAACTTGCTTTATAAACTTTAGGAATTTATTGGGATTATAAGCACCTGTCCCTAGATACTTTTAAATGATTTTATTCTACTTGTAGACATATGCTCTGCTAAATATGAATGCACTGGATAATTCCACCCAGTTGTATCAATGCCTTTTCTTCCCCCTACAGATCTGGCCTCTCTGTGACATATGCTGCCTCTGCTATTGTCCTTTAATTAAAACAAGAGGATTTTATTTTCTGATGAATGTGGGGAAAATATCCTGGATGATGTAGGAATATATTTCTTTGCAAATGCTGAGGCGTTATAAGCCTGAACTGGAATCTGTTCAACACCACAAACAAAAGTTTGCTTGTTTTTTAAAAGGTGGACAACATCTCACGTTGTAGTGGGAATTTTTTATTATTGTTGTTGTTTTTTTGCTGCCAATGCAAATTATTTCAGTAGATCTGGGAAGGTGGGGGAAAACTGGCTAATAAAACTTTTAACAGTTGTAACAGGGAAAAAAATGGGAGCAAATTAAAATAGATGAGACATCATAAAAAGATGTCAATTAGCCCCTCTAGGAAAAGAAAATCATTAGAACCACCAGGGTCCAAGTGTAATCGTGGATAAGGGAATGAGCACAAGCTGGATGCAGATAGCAATAAATCAATTTAATGTCACAGCCAACAGTTTGGAAAACAGAAGGAAGAATGGGAAGGGGAAATAATACAAGTTATTCCAACATCCACTGATCTTGTTGGAGAGACACCAGAGATGTGTAATTTCCATGTGAAGTCCTTCTCATGAATCCAAATTGATACATTACCTCTCTTTCCATTCTGGGCAAGTTGTTGGAAGGATTAGCTTGCAAGAGAAGAGAAGGCTAACAGGAGGAAAATGAATACAGTAAGAAATTGGGTTCTTGTGGAATTTTTGAGTATAAGACCAGGAAGGAGGCCACATCGCCCTGTTATCTCATCAGGAACTCTGAAGGTTGCCAGTCATGAATGCAATAAATGAGGGGGGTTGGATGTAATGGGATTATCATATTGCCCCTCGTACAGCCAACTGCAATAAAGAAGCCTTCTGGACTATCAATCTACTCAGCTTCATAGTGTCATAATCTTATAACTAATGGGAGGAGGAAAGGGTATTATGTAAATTTGCCTTGAGTTATTTATAAAGTAATAACGGAAGAAAGTTCCAATAAATACATCTTCCCCTATGCTGCATTATATATCCATGTGTAGATTTGCTTCAGCCATTCAAATAAATGCATGCAGGCCAAAACCATTCTCTCCTTATATTTGGTTCTATTCCTTGAATTGGAAAACTGGTCTTCACATACTGTACTCTAATGTGGGAACAATTAGAGTAAATGGCATTATTTCAGGGAGAATGTGCTATAATCCATCTTGCTTGCCCTCATGGGGTTGCTATTTGTTTGTTTCTTTATGACATCAACCTTCTCATTGTATAAGTGACTCTGAGAAGTTTACAGATAAAAGCCATAACACCATATAAAAGAAACAGATTTCAAAACTCTTAAAAGTGAATTGAAAGATGGACACAGCACCTTCAAGCCACCGGACACCCTGTAACAGATGATGCCCATGAAGGAGGAAATTGTGTGATGGATTGCAGTGAAGCAACAGTTTCCCAGGAAGGAACGAGAACATTCCAGAAAGGGGGCCACACAAGGGACAGAACAGCCTAGAACTGGATAGAAGGTAAAGAAAGAGAATAAGGATAGCCACTCCCCAGAATCTTCCAGGGTATATCCATTAGAGTGATAGTACCAAAGGTTTAGTCTGGCAAGATTCTGTCTATTATGTGCAAGCAAAAAAAGAACTGAACTCATTGCTCTTTATCATCTTTAGGCTTAGCCTGACACACATTCACAGTTGCATGCCACTCTTCAATTCCCATGCCAGTTGTTAGACCCAGATTTTCATGCTCTCCTGGAAGCTCTGAGGACAGATTGTTTTATTAATTTAACAACAGTGATTTACTTAACAACTGTGGCAAGAAAGGTCATAAAATGGAGCAAAACTCACTGAACAACTGTCTTGCTTAGCAACAGAAATGTTGGGCTCAGTTGTGGCCGTACGCCAAGGACTACCTATATGTTTATGTCAAGTGCAGAACCATTGCAATCTGTAATACAATCAGTGTGTTATAATATCAGATCTAGGACTGAGCCTGTCCTTCCAAAGTAGCTACTAGATAATCTTGAATATGGTTATAACAGAGCTCTATGTTTCATTTGAATCTCACTTGAGCAACAAAATTTTCTGTGCTCTGGTACAATGTCCACATTGTCCTTGTGCCCTCTAAAACAATTTCCAAATGGAAAAAGAAAATTTGATGGGTAAAGAAAAGTTTCTTTGCCTTTCTTACAATGTTAGACCTTGAGATTCCAATTAAAACAAATGCACAGAGAAATACAGCACCAATAAAAAGCTCCTTCCTTCCTTCTTTCCTCCCTTCCTATAACCCAAATTTGATTCAGTAGAAATGCTGGATATAAATGAAATTTTAATCATAGTATTTGTTGAAGGTGATGGTTACCAATATAGAAGATTTGAAAAGGACTCTGGACAAACGGAGGATTGGAGTATCAGTGGCTATTTGCCTGAGAGCTTTTTGCAACCTCTGGAATGAAAGACAGCATCATTTAAAACACTAATTGCTTTGGAAACACCATGGAGGAAAGTTATTGGCACTGAGCATGTATCTAGTTATTGCTTCTAAGCGTGTATCTAGTTGACCACTGTGTTAAATAGAATGCTGGACCAGATGGTTAAATTATCTGACCCAGCAAGACTCTTGTTACAGTTGTATGTTCTGATCCTCAAAAGAGTAGTTTCAATGATAAAACCAGCAGTTTCATGAAAGAATTCTTCAAAAAGAGAAATAGCTGATGCTTTTGTGAATCAGAAGATGCTTTGGTTGGTGCACGCATCAACACTGTGGGAACACTGCATCAATACTAGTCTTCCTTGTGGCCATTCCAGTGACCTGATTGGTTTAGTGTCTCCAAAGATAGCATGAGCCATGGTGGCACAGTGGTTAGAGTGCAGTACTGCAGGCTACTTCTACTGACTGACAGTGCCTGCAATTTGGCAGATCAAATCTCATCAGGCTCAAGGTTGACTCAGCCTTCCATCTTTCCAAGGTTGGTAAAATGAGGACCCAGATTTTTTTTTGGGGGGGGGGGGCAATATGCTGACTCTGTAAACCACTTAGAGAGGGCTGTAAAACACTGTGAAGTGGTATATAAGTCAAAGTGCTATTGCTATTCATGGTTTGCTTTTTGGTTTTCGAAATGGAATGCTTCCATAGCATGAATCTAAAGTTGATACAACTTTTTGAGCCTGGTGATCATCACAATGGCAAGGAACAACAAGAAATGGAAGGAACAGCAGTGACAGTAATAGAGGATGCAATGAGAGCAGAAGATGAAAGGATAAGTGATGAAGGTCATGTTCCTGCCTTCAACTAAAAGCAGGATATTTGGGTAGGAGGTTAGTAAGAGAAGCAATGGGAATTTCTTTGCTGCAAGACCTAGTCCTATCTGATGCTGGTTTATACTGAAGTCTGGATTTCTTCATGTTTTTCATTTCTGCTTCACATATTTTCTTTGAGTTAGATTTATTCCTGGTTCACTGTATTTCTTGATGCATCAGAATTATTGCAACATATTTCTTTCTGATCCTACTGTCATACGTGAACCACAACCAATCCTACATTTTTCATAGACAATGATCCAAGAGATGACAAATGTGGAACAAATGGGGGAAGAAGGGGATATCATTGGGGGGGAGAAGCCTTTCAGTGGCGGAATGCCTGGAGATGACACAGCATACCTGCACAGCTGTGGTTGTGGTTCCTCAGAAAAGGTGTCTTTTATTGACCCTTGTGTAGACATAGCTCACATTTCTTCTGATTCATTAAAATGCAAGCTTTCCTATTAGTGCATTAGTTTGGGGTTGGTTAAAATTAGAAAGCATTTATAAGCCCAGGTCTTTCTATATTAAGAATAATCTGACGTGAGTGTGTATATTTCTTGCAGAGATGTCTCCTCCTCTGTCTTTGTGGAGATGAAATTCCACCATTTTTTTGAATACAACCACCCCAAAAAATCAACTATAAAAGCTACTGCTATAATACTGTGTAATTCTGTTATTCTTTCATTAACATTCCCTGCCCTCTTCTCTTAGATGTGCTCTGAGTTTTGCTTGGAGTGGCCAATGAAATGATGGACAGAGGGTGAAAAAATACGGCCTAAATAGGGATAAATAACCTGAGGCTCAAGGGTGGAGCTGGTGTCGCGACGATACGGCATGCGATCTCGGAGGTCTGAGATCGCTGCCGATATCTTTGCTCCTGGATGATCCTATCAGATCTAAACCATCCCGAAGAGATGGTGAAAGTGAAGAGCGCATCCTGTCGATCCCAGGGACACCGCAAAGTCCCTGGTAGATCCAGGAGAAGCTCTTCTTGCCAGCGGCAAAGAGGCAGCCATTAAAGCTGCTGAAGTTGGGACAGCTCCGAAACGGAAGAGAACAGAAAGAGAGAATGTGCCGGTTTGGTGAGAACTTTTTCTTTATTCTAAGATCTGAAAGGACACCCTAAGGAAAAGGAAGAATCTGTAAAAGTTTTGACAGAAGTGATTAAGCGGCGATTTTAAACAGGAATGTCAAAGTATTTTTTTTTCTCATTGCTGGATTTTCTATACATGATCTTATATCTTGAAACTGGACTGGTTTTTTCTTTTCCATCTATTTTTCTTTTCTCCTTTTTGATTTTGTAACCATTTTAGGCTAGAGACTCCCTTTTAGTTATTTCTTTTTTTAAAATATCTTTTTCTTTTTTTATTAATTCTTATTGCATTTTGCTTGGAAAAGGAGGGGGAAAGTGAAAGCAAAGAAACTTTGTAACACTGCCAATTAGAGGCTTGGAAATATTCTATTTCTCTTGTAACCAGACAAAGCTGCGAAAGAAAGAACTGAGATTTTTTTTCAAGGACATTGCTATTTGATAAGATAGAGGGAAGAGCATGGGAGAGTATTATTGCAGGTGCTCTTCTGGGTTTCTATCAACAGCTGAAGTCTGGTGTTGAAGTTTATAGGAAAAGAAAAGGTGATAAGTTTCTGGAGAAGAGTGTTATAACAAGAGCCTTGGATAACTAAACAAAGTGCAGTGTGTTTTATTGATTTTTCCTAAGCTGTGCTACCCCTCCTCAACAGTTTGCTTTTTGAAATAGCTATTTGGACTTTTAGTTCTTTGGAGCTTGTCTTTGCTTTTTTTTTCTTTAAGCTTGTCTTTGGAAGTTAATTTTTTACATTTGTTTTTTATTTTAAAAGAAACATTTTAGTATTAATGATTCCCTTCCTTTTCTTTTTAAGGGAGTAGCCTTTTTTTCTTTTTCTCTTTTTGCCTTTCTGGTACTTTTGTTTTTCCATCTACCTCCAATACTGGTTTTTTCTTTCTTTTTATCTTCCTGGTTTTTTTTCTCTTATGCAGCCTTTTATATTTGAGACCTCTTAATTGGATTAAGGTGTTGAAGAACCTGAAGAATTTTTCCTTTTTTTTTTAGCTTTTTATTTTTCACTTTTCCGTCTTTTTTAGGATTTTACAACTTTTTCTCCTTTGTGCACGTTTATGGTTTTTTTCCTTCATTTTTGAATTTTCATTGTTATCTAACTAATTGATTGGATTAAGGTATACAAGAACCTGAAGAAATTCATTTTTCTTTTTTTTTAAATTATTATTACTATTTGGCTTCCTTTTCCCTACTATTTTTATTTGGAATCGCAATTGGTTACTTCACAATTGGATTAAGGTCTAGAAGAACCTGAAGATTTTGAATTGTTTGAAATGGGTAGGAAATTAACAGCTACTGGTTCTTCAACTTCTACTTCCTCCTCTCCACCATCTGGAGGACAACGTTCAATACAGACAATGTTAAGGCAAGAGAAAGAACAAGAAAAAGAAAAAGAAAAAGTGACCCTGCAGATGATTATGCAAGGAATTCAAAACATTCAAACAAGATCAGAGAATATTGAAAAGAGAATAGAGAACATCGAACAAAGAACAGGGAAAACCGATGAAAAAGTTGAGAACATCCAACAAATAATGATGAAGTATGATGAGAGACTATTAAAAATTGAAGAAGATAAACAAAGAGATAAGAAGATTGGAGACATTGATACCAGATTAACTGTGGTTGAACAAGATAAAAGTGGTATGCTGAGATGGGAGATGGACAGATCAGAATTTTATCTCAGATTCCAAAACATAGAGGAAGAAAAAGGACAAAATCTAGCTGAGATAATGATAGAAATATTGGCTGAAGCTTTGGAAATAGCTGAGGAGAAGATGATGGAGGAAATAGATGAGGTTTATCAAGTCTTCACAAGATACGCAATGAGAAATAGCCTACCAAGAGAAGTTCACATCAGATTTACAAAGAAAGCCATTAAAACGCAAATATTACAAGTGGCAAGAGAGAAAACATTGACCTATAAAGATAAGGAGATTGTGATTTTAAAACAAGTACCCAGAAGATTGAGAGAGATGAGAAGAGAATACCGATTCTTGACCAAATTGCTACTTAAAAAAGAGGTGAATTATAGATGGCTGATTCCAGAAGGTTTAATGTTCACATGGCAAGAACAGAGATACAGAATTGATTCAATTGAGAAAGCTGAATCATTTTATACAGAATTTTTCAGAGGGAAAGAGGAAGAGGCAGAAAAAGAAATTTCACTAATTGAATTCCAAGAGGACTGCCACATGACGACTGAAAAAGAGGAAGATGCAGTAGGTGGAAAGAAGGAAGACAAAGCACAATGTGAACCAAGATCCATGAGAGCTGCCAAACCGAATTATAAAATATAACCATGGAAGAGAAAAAAATGATTACAATTAATATAAATGGACTTAATTCAGCCATTAGAAGAAGGAAAACTTTCCATAAATTAGAGAAATTAAAATTTGATATAATCTGCCTACAAGAAGTACATATTAAAAAGCATTAAAATTTGATATAATCTGCCTACAAGAAGTACATATTAAAAAGCAATATGAACAATTGTTGATACAGCCAAAACTAGGGAAAATATTTACCTCTTTGACACAATGCAAGAAAAGAGCAGTGGTTTTATATATTAAAGAGACCATTCCAGCGAAATTGATTTATACTGATGACAACGGAAGAATAATAATGGTGGAAATAATGGATAATAATACGAAAACACTCCTGATTGCAATCTATGCCCCGAATGACAAACAAGAAGAATTTTATAAAAAATTACATATCAAAATAATTGAACTGGACTATGCTAATATAGTTATGATGGGAGATTTTAATGGAATTGTAGACAACAAACTGGACTATACAGCACAGACAACAATAAAGCAAAACAGAAAGACTCTCCCTAAATCTTTTTTTAATGTGGTAGATGAAATAAACTTAAAAGATACATGGAGAGAAAGAAATGCTAAAACTAAACAATACACCTTCTACTCAAATAGACACTTATCATGGTCCAGAATAGATATTATATGGATGTCAATAGAATTGTCAATAGAATTGTTAACTAATATTCAAGAAATAAATATTGAAACAAGTACTTGGGCAGATCACAATCCAATGACAATTAAATGGAAAGGACAAAAAAGAAGACCTAGATGGACATTAAATAATACTATTTTAAAGGAAAAAGACTTCACACAGTGGATGGAGAAATAATTGGCTTTTTTCTTTAGAGAAAACAAAAAAGAAGACACATCAATCCAGAATGTATGGGATACAATGAAGGCATATGCCAGAGGCTTGATAATAGACTATACAAGGAAAAGGAATACTATGAAAAGGCTAGCCGCTAAGGCCCTAGAGGATGAGCATAAAAGACTTGAAAAAGAGCTACAGAAAATGCCACAGAAAAAGGACATCAAGCTAAAAATGGATATAATTAAACACAAAATGGGTCAAATAGAGAAAGAAGAATTAGCACAGAAAATTAGAGGTGCTAAACAGAATTACTTTGAAGATGCAAATAAACCAGGTAGATGGTTAGCATAAAAATTGAGAAAGGAGAAAGAATCAAGGAAAATATTGCAATTAATAGATGATCAAGGCCAAGTTTGCTATGGTAGTAAAGAGAAGAAGGAAATCATTCGAGACTATTATGGGAAACTATACACACAAGAGAATATTGATGAGGAAAGAGTTAAACAGTACCTACAGAATGCTAAGTTACCCCAGATACCTAAAGAGATTGAAACAATGGTAGAAAGCAATATAACGATGATGGAGTTAACTGAAGCACTTAAGAAGCAAAATAATGGAAAGGCACCAGGCCCAGATGGACTTCCAGCAGAATTTTACAAAACATTACAAGAATCGTTGAATCTTCCATTGCTAGAAGTTATGAATGAAGTTATGTTAAAGAAGAGGATACCTAAATCATGGTCAGAAGCTTATATTACACTTGTTCCAAAAGAGGAGGCCGATCCATTCAAATCAGGAACTATAGACCTATTTCCCTACTAAATGCAGATTATAAAATTTTTGCTTCAATATTGGCAGAAAGACTTAAAAATACTTAAATAATTTTATTCATCCTGATCAAAATGGATTTCTGCCAAAGAGACAAATTAAAGACAATATGAGAGTAATCTTGGACACTTTGGAATACTACGAGGCACATCCTGAAAAACAAATGGCTTTGATATTTCTAGATGCACAGAAGGCATTTGATAATGTGAATTGGCGATTCATGTTGTTACTGCTGGAACAGATGGGCTTTGCTAGAAAATTTATTCAAGCAATAGAAGCTATATATCATAAGCAAACGGCAAAGGTAATGATAGAGGGAGAACTGACAGACTCTATTGATATAAGAAAAGGAACAAGACAAGGGTGCCCACTATCACCTCTGTTGTTTGTGTTAACTTTGGAAGTGTTAAATAGAAATATTAGAGATGAAAAGAATATAAAAGGGATGGAAGTTAAAAAGGAAGAATTTAAGTTGCAAGCATTTGCAGAAGATCTGGTTTTTATTTTAGAAGACCCACTAGAAACAGCATCAAAATTGATAGAAAAGGTAGAGACATGTGGAAAGGTGGCTGATTTGAAAATAAATAAAGATAAGACAAAGATCTTGACAAAGAATATGATATCAAGACAAAAGGAAGAACTGGTAGACCTATTGAAAATTCAGGTCACAAATAAGATCAAGTACTTGGGGATATACTTGACAGCAAGACGCAGTACACTAAAAGAGAATAATTATATCAAACTTAAACAGCAGATAGCGGTAGATTTGGCGAAATGGGAAAATTTACAACTGTCATTAATAGGGAGAATATCAACAATCAAGGTGAATATATTACCCAGAATTTTATATTTGTTTCAAACAATTCCAATTAGGCTTGGAAAAGACTATTTTGAAGATTTAAATAAAATTGTGTTGAAATATATATGGCAAGGTAAGAAAGTGAGAATAAAGTTAAAACTTTTGCAAGATGCTAGAATAAGAGGAGGATTTGGTTTTCCTAATTGCGAGTTGTATTACCAAGCTACAAATTTGATGTGGGTTAAGGAATGGATAACATTAAGAAATACTAGATTGTTGACATTAAAAGGACATGATCTGTTGTTGGGGTGGCATGCTTTTCTATGGTATAAAGGAAGTAAAACACAGGGGTACTTTAGAAGACATTATATACGGGAGTCTCAGTGGTTAAACTGGGAGAAGATTAAAAGACAATGCTATTTGAAAATTCCAGTCTGGCTATCGACTATTGAAGCATTTTCTTATCCTATAATGTTGTTACTGAAAGGATCGATCCTGCTGTGAGTTTTGATTCTGATGACTCTGAGGATGAAAGGCTGGAGCCTGCTGAGAATTTGGAGTCTGAATTGTTAGAAGACACAGATGTGAGCCAGGGGGATGAGATGTTATCACACAGACATTCTTCGCCTGAACCCTCGACCTCATTCATGCCTGAAATTGAAGCACAACATGAGTCAGAAGAATCGAGCGAAGAAACGGACAGATCGTGGCTTGATGCCAGAACTAGAAGGAGGCTAAAACGTCAAGCTGTGGGGAGGCATCAAGCCAGACGTTGATTTAGGGAGATTGACACGCCCATCTAGGTGTTTTACGGAGGCAAACTTAGTTAGGAGAAGGGTGAGTCAATAATTAGTACATTGCCTCAAGGACTATAAAAGGACACAGCTGGGTGGGGAAAGATTGTCAGGAACAAAGTGTCTGTTTGCGTGACGAGGTTTACAGCAGAGGCTCGGAGCTTTGAGAATTTGTGCCAGAACTGTTTTTGCTGAACAGGGCGTGTATATAATTGATGACAGTCGTTATCTTGTTAAACTCCTTTCTTTTGGACCTAAGTTTTGGAACGGCTGCTTTTGGTTTTGTGTTGTTTGAAGTTTGAAGGGGGAGCCATAACACTATAATATACAAAAAGGAACAAACAGTTAGATATGGTGAAATATTGAATGAAAAGGGTGAACTTAAATCTGTACAAAAACTAGAGGAACAAGGTATAAAGATGAATTGGTTTTCATACGCGCAAATACATTCAAGGTATGATAAAGATTCTAAAACAGAAGGTTTCTATGATAAACTGACTGATTTAGATAAGATTTTGACAGGTACTGATGAAAAGGTGATTAAAAAATTGTATGGATATTTATTAGAAATTAAACTAGAAAAAGAACAAGTTAAAGAAACTATGATTGCTTGGGGGAAGAATTTTGGATATGGGATTGATCTAGAGAAATGGCAAAAATTGTGGTCTCAAAATTATAAAATGACAATGTCAACAGCATATAAAGAAAATTTGTATAAGATGTTTTACAGGTGGCATTTCCCCCCAGACCAGAATAGCAAGAATGTTCAAGAATAAATCTGAAAAATGTTGGAAATGTCATCAGACACCTGGCTCATATTACCATATGTGGTGGACTTGTGCGGATGCTAAAAAATACTGGACTAAAATCCATACATGGTTGGAAAAAATGACAAAAAAACATATAGATTTGAAACCAGAGATATTTTTATTGGGAATTTTACCTGAAATATATAGTAAAGATCTGAAATACCTGATTGTAAATGTATTAACAGCGGCTAGGATTGTATTTGCTAAAAACTGGAAAAATGAGAAAATACCATCACAGGAGGAAATTATTAAGAAAATATTGGAATGTGCTGAAATGAGCAGATTGACATATGAAATTAGAGAACAGGATGATAAACAATTTTATAAAGTTTGGGATCTATTCTATCAATGGTTAGACAACAAAGTATAGCAATGAAATATGTAGACTTTTAGAAAATACTTAATATATAAAGATGTATTCTTTTCTTATTATATCTACAAAATGATTTTAGGATAGATTTGGGATGATAATATGAATTGCCACAAAACAAATTAAGTAAAATATGATTATTTCCTAAAGCATGAATGAATAAAAGTATAGTCAAATGATTGATTAATAATGATACCAATGTATTTAATATTGGATTGAAAATACGAGATCATGTACAATGTAATTGTAATTGAAGACTACAAAATGGAAGCACAAAACAATTTGTAAACCAACCGGCACACTGTATGTACATATATGGAAGATGGCCTGATGTTTTTATGTTTTGTTTGTTTATGTTTGTTTTAAAAACCAATAAAAATTATATTAAAAAAAAAAAAGAATAACCTGAGGCTCATGGACTGGCTTTGGACATTCTACTCTCATTTTGTTGGCCTCAGAACCTCCTCAGGTCATTTTGGTTTTTTAGCCAAAATACTACGGTAACTGCATTTTATTCTGTATGTTGGATGGTTTTCAGTATAATTGACACTTGGCATGCTTCTATTACTCATTATGCTGCAATTGTTAGATGGGGTAAGAGCACAGCATTCTACCTCAATGAAGTGCTTCAAACAATGGAGACTACACTATTCAGCTCACTGAAGGACAGGTGTGTGGACGAGCAGGCAGTTTGAAGGAAATTGCAGGCACCTGTGCTGCCTTCTTTCCCTCCAATTTGAGCTTTTTCCTGGGTCACCACAGCAGAGTTGCTCATAAAGGAACAACCTTGACTCAGGTATGGGAAGAGACAGATTGTGGAGCTCTGCAGCTACCAGCAAACTGGGTACAACAAATGAAAGAAGACACTTTTCCTTCAGAAGGACAGTCCTAAACAGAGGAAATGAAGAATAGAAGTCCAGCAATACAAAGCACAACATAAAAAGGTGCCAGAGTTGAATAAGCTGGCCATTAACAGAAAGAGAAGAATAAATCTCAAGAGAGACGTGACTTAAGACAAAACAGGCTTATGAAAGTAATGTTGATGAATACTAGTAATAATATAGTGTTTTTGAACCTTAGCAACTTTATGATGTCTAGATTTCAACTCCCACAGAGTTCCCCAGCTAAAGTTGCAAGATTGAGAAACACTGGCTTAGAGCATAGTATATAGAAATAGAGTAACAGGTAAAAGCGTATAGCTTTTAGAGTATAGAGTATAGAGTATAGTATAATAGAGTATAGCATTGTAATAGTAACAGTAAATTGAACAGTAATAGTAGCAATGGTCCCACCAGAGAGGGCAGGGCATGTTATATGTTCCTCTTATGGAATTTCTTCTGGTGGGAGCAAGAAAAAGATGGCTCATTCCCTGTGGAAAATCATTGTGCTGGATATTAGATTGGCCCCCACCTTGTTACTTTTTGAAAGACCCTGAAGACAAGGTTCTGCCAGTGTTCTGTTGTGTTTGCCACCATTGAAGGGGGTGGGGTTTTTAAATTGTGGGGTTTTTATTGCTGCATACTGTCCAGAGTCACATTGTGTGAGTTGGGTAGTCATATAAATGTAATAAATAATATAGTAATTATCATAGTAATATTTTAGAGATAGCAATAGAACAAAATATTAGGAAGCACTGAAATATGGCTGTAATATGTTTGCTTTTACAAAATAAAATATCTTCCCAATTTATAATAGGGGGATATAAAGAATATATATAAAGAATATAAAGATATAAAGACACTACTTATCTAGATTCCAGTGCTTTTGTGCTTCTCTTGAGTCTGTACTTGGGTACAGTTTTAAAAAAAAGAACCCATTGCAAGGTCTAAAACTATTGGTCTCTTGAAGGTTCTTCATATCGCTTCTGAAACATCTTCCAACATATCCAAGGGCTTTATGTATCCCACAACATTGAAATTTCTACCAGCTATTGATCATGCCGAAGAAGGTGCAGAAATTATGTCAAATGAAGCAACATGCCAACCTCCCTTGGCTTTTAGACATGAAGGATTTCATGGCTCACAAAGCAACTTTCCAGCCAAGAGGAAAACATAACTGAGAACTTGTACACCTTAATATTTATATCTAGCTGCATAACTGCATTATATTATATTCCACTTTTAAATAAATTTAACTTTTGCATTTGCCTTTGTTTTCAGCACTTCTCATGGATATTTGTATGGGAAATCTCTGTCACTGTGGATCTCACTTACAGATTAACAGAGTTGGAAGGGACCTTGTAGGTCATCTAGTCCAACTCCCCACCCAAGCAGGAGACCCTACACCATTTCTGACAAATGGCAGTCCAATCTCTTCTTGTCATATCACCAAAGCAGCAAATCAAGGAGAGAAGCAACCTAGAACTAAGGAAAAAATTTCTGACAATGAGAACAATAAATCAGTGGAATGGCTTGCCTTCAGAAGTTACGGATGCTCCATCATTGAATGTTTTCAAGAAAGGATTGAACAGCCATATGTCCAGAATGATTTAGCATCTCCTGCCTGAGCAGAGGGTTGAACTAGAAAACCCCCAAGGTCTTCTAGAAACGATGATATTCTGAACAAATGAGCCATTCTGAATGGCAGGATCTCAAGAGCAGGACTATTAAGAATTTCCCTCCTTATGGAAGAAAAAATCTACATGTTTTTTTGTTTTTAGTTTAAGTCTTTTTGTTGGGGTTTTGTGCTCTCAATTTTATGGAGAATCTGCTTTAATGCTTGTGTAACTTTAGAGGCAGGCTGAAAGATAAGTTATAAACATTTTAATTCATAAATAAAACAAACATTCTGATGACCAAGCTACCTTATTGGCTTGTGCAAATATTCATATGCATGGATACACATATACAGTTCTAGCAAATGGTCCATCGATTGAAAAATATAGCTTTGTTAATTTTTATTGTTTTGTGATTGCTAAGCAGCTGTCCCTGTCTGATATACAGGCTTACTATAAAACCATTTGCATCGGATAAATTCTGCAACCCATTCATTTAAATCATGTTTCATCTGGATAATGGAAGCATGTGGTAAAGCCAATAACATCCATTTATTCCCAACTCATTGCACTTATTTCATATTATTTTTCCTTCATTCTATAAACAAAAAGAACATATGGATTACAAATTAGATTTGATTAAGGATAATTGGTTTTTTTCTCCTAAAGTCTTTTTTATATTATTTCAGATGCCCCTTATAACTCACAGCTGGAGTCTGTTGGCAGTAAGTGGATGAATTCCACTGACCTTGTTCACAGTAACACAGTCCATAGGAAATGAAGCAATTTTGTAAGAAATTCCTTGCATGAGAATTATCAAATTTCAGGAGGAAATAAACTCTGGTCTCCTCATTTACTCCTGCCAAAAGATAACTTTTCCTGATGAGCCATTTCTGTAAATATTTCTACTTACAATAATTTCTGAATTCTCTTCCTATTGGGCCCAATAAAACTAGTAATAGATCAAATCTTTGCATGATGAGGCAGTGCTTAAGCATGTAAGTTGGTTATTGTTAAGAAGAAGTGACATCAGGACACTATTTTAACTAGCAATGGAAACAATATTGCTAGCCCTATAAGGTAGGACAGAGCAAGAAATAGACTATTGGATGACTAAAAGCTACTTTTATTAAAATTGGCTGCAGTAAATAATTTTGTAAGTCTGATTATGCTTCCTCCCTCTCCATATTTATGTGGATTGGGGGGGAGGTGTCTGAGATTATTTTATAATAATACTTCATAATATTTTATAATCTCTTCATAAGCCTTGAACACCTGGTTCTTTCATCATCAACCGTAACAGCTTGCAAAGTGGTTGCATGAGGCTAAACTAGGGCTGTTCTCTTGCTATTTTGGGAATTTTGTTTTTTTCTTTCTTTCACATTTTCTATATTGTGATAATGCTTTTAATCATTTTAATCATTCTGCTTGTACATGTTGTGCCGCATTCTCTGTTGCAGGAAATTACGAGACTCAGATCTTGGAATCCAGAAATAAGTTGGTTTTCTTTGCGCAAACAGGTTCAGAGTATTTTAGTGAGAGTCACTTCTGAACAACTTTCTTATTGAACAGCACGTGCCTATATACTTCTCCAGAAGGGGCAAAACACATCAGGTATTCATTGGTTACTTGAAACACAGCTTTCCCCCTCCCCTGTTGCTAGGCTAGGCTGTCTGGATGTCACAAACCCATCCTGCTAAACTGTAATTATCCTATTTAAAATTAGCCTCTATCACTTGATCAGTGGAAAATATATAAAGGATTGAAATGTACGTTGGATTATAATGTGAAAGAGAAGATTATGTATTTTTGGTATTTAACACCTGATAAACTGTGAAAGGTGTATAAAGATGTGCCAGTGTATGGTACCCTGTTTCTCCAACAATACGGCCTCCCCCAATAGGAAGTCCCAGCATGTTTTATAGGCATGAAATGAAATTAAGCCCCTCCCCCCATATTAAGGCCTATATTAAAACATGTGAAATGGGGGGGAATGGTGGGGGGGCTTGCTGTTAGGAAGTACTTTTGTTGCACATCCGGATATGGTGCTGCCTGCGTTGACCCCGATACGAAGTGCCCCACCAACACCGAGGTCAACATTCAAGCCATCGCTGCCCGCCCGCCTGAAGATGCAAGGGGGGGGATTAAGTCACCCCTGAAAAGACGGCCTAGCCACTTTTTCAGGGCTCAAAAAAAAAATAAGACCCGGCCTTATTATATGAGAAACACGGTAGAAATTAACCAATCTAAAGATTTTTTTTTTATCATCTTTGGTGGGCTTGTAAGAAAGCTAAGAAAGATTGGGATCTGCTATATATTTTAATTCAGAGAATTCTCAAATTGTACAGTTGAAGCCAGAAGTTTGTTTGTTTTTGAACTTTGATGAACAAATTGAAAAAAACATCAAACATTGTTCTTATGTATAATATAAGAGCAGCAAGGCTTCTTTGTGCACAAAAATGAGAAGGCTCCCAATTACCCACAATAGATGGATGGTGAAGTTAATGGAGTTGGTGGAGAAGGCTAAACTTGACTGTCCTAGTTAAAGAAAATATTTTTAACTTTGCTTCTACACAGAAACCACTTTTGGATTTCTTGCTTGAGAAAGAAATGGAATTTTAATGGGACTTAATGACTACAACTCTTTGACTATAGTGCTATGGTTTACTCTAGTTCAAATTGTCATTATATTTCATGCTTGCATCTTTAGCAACAAGAATCAGTTCTTTTTTCTATATTTTTTTGCCTTGCCTAACCCCCCAATTTTGCTTTACTCCTCCTTCCCCCTGTCTTTTCCTTTTTTTCCTTGTAGGAACCAGTTTTGCAGGAATGAAGCCAGCATGTGACAAGGATGAATTCATCATCTCCAGCTGTAGAGCTAAAGCTCCATCCTTTTAAAGCCACAGCCATCTGCAGACCCCTTTTACAAATCAGGAATAGTTTTGGTCTTGTGTTATTATCTGAGGTGGTAATTTCCTCTGGGAATCCAGAATGTTTTCCTTAATTATTGTTATTGTTCAATAATTACAAAGTAGGCATAGAGCCCACACTATCAAAATGAGCAGGATGACACCTGACAGCCCAGGTGCATTTCCAAGCAAAAGAGTCTAGTACTAAAAGATGACTCATTAACTGATAGATGATAACTTGGGAGCGATGTTTCTTGCACACCTGTTTTTCTTTCCACAGACAACAAAATTAAATTGTGGAATTTCTTGTGGTAAGAGGCAATGATGCTACCAGCTCAGGTGCCCTGAAAAGAATTCTGAGGGATTCAATTAGCCATAGCAGCTATTGGCCTGGTATCTAAAGTGAAAGTCAAATTTTATATTTTATAGATCTACATGTATATTTTTGTATATTTTGTTATTGTATACATTGTTTCTACACAGTATGATTGTATAGCTTTTTGCAAGGCAGAACAAGAGTAATACACATGTACTACACACACCTTAGTTGAACTTGGCTGATCCTGGAAATGATAAGCAGGGTCAGATCTGATTAATGCTTGGATGAGTGATCCCCAGGAAATATCATAGCTGTAATTAGAATGGGAAATATGTTTTTTTAATCCTAGAATGTTAGAATAGCATCCTGCCAAACCCTTCTTATAAACTTATCCAGCAAGAATGTATCCTATCTCTTTTGAATGTCAACTGTTTAGTTAACTGCATTCTGATCTACCCATTGCTTCTTCAGTTGTAAATGACCATCTAGTCAGCTTTTTTTTTGGGGGGGGGGACCTAGAGTCCTAATATTTTGAGAGAGGAAGAAACAAATTTCTGTATACATTTTCTTTGTCATGTGTGATTTTAAGGGCTTCAATTCATTTCCCCTTGTTGCCTTGCCTCTAACCTAAATAATCTTAAATATATTAGCTTACATTTTATAGGGAAGGTGTTTGAGCCCAAGATGATTATGGTTGGAATCTTCTGAACTTTTAGATAAGAGATGATAACTTTTATTGTCATTTTTAATTGTAAGCTTTTTTAAAAAAAACACACGCCTATTTTCCCAGTTTAATTACATGCTTTCTCAAATGCTAGGACCAATTGATTGCTTATTGTACCCTATACTAATATTAAGTGTTGTACCTTGACTCTTAATGAATGTATCTTTTGTATTTGCACCAAGATAAATTTCTTGTGTGTCCAATCACACTTGGCCAATAAAGAATTCTACTCTACTCTACTCTACTCTACTCTACTCTACTCTATTCAAATTCCTGATGCAGATGTAATATACTGTAGATTTGTATAAGAGCATTTAGATGTGTTTCCAAATGATTCTTAGCATGGGTTTTGTACTTTTCACAGATGCCATACAATAGACCAACATCTTCACTGAACTTTCCACTATGACCAGATTTTTTTCACCTAGTTAATTGTTGACAGCTCATAATTCAGACTCCACTGATGTATATGTGAAGTTACTTTCCTCACCCCACCATGCATCTCTTTATATGTATTTATACTGATTCACATTTATTTTCAGAGCAACAATCTTGTGATAAAAGGTTAGAGTGACTAATTCCACTATTTTATGGCACAAACTCCACTATCTGTACTTAAAACTGCAGTTGGGTGACAGTATTTTAAACTGAATACGTTAAATGTGCTATGCAAACTGAAGTACTGGCTCCCACACTATAATACCACAAATCCGTTTTTTGGATGAAGCCATGTTTGTAGTTTAAAAATAAATGAATCTTAGGAATAAATAGGTCACTCTTTTTTTTAGTTTATGCATTTATGCAGATGTTTGCTTTTGATTTCTTCTTTAGTTCTGTTGATTTAATATTTTTGAATTAGATAGGCTTATGTTTTTAAGCGGTTTTAAACTAAAGGTTATCAACTTGTCAGGTGGTTGGAATCAGGTATTTCAGAAGAACTGTGAAATCAGGTATTTCACAGAACATAGATTGGTGGGTAGGTAGAAGTAAATGGTCAGAATTTAATTCATGAAATGTTATAAAAGAACACAACCATCTTGTTGGAATTGGCTATCTCACAAAGTTGAGAACTCTTTTAATTGGTACACCTCTCTTTTGAAATTGATCAGAGTATCCGTATTACATTTATATTAGAATGGATATCCCGGTCTTTTATTTTTAATTCAGAATCAGCCACATATATTTCATAGGATATCGTGTTCTGCAGAATCAATGCAGAATCAATGCAGAATCAATTGAAAAGACCCTGTCCCACATTCCTAGCAGCATGCCTCCACTCTAGTCCAGGTGTGATTTCAGAGAGTGGGCATATTCAGATGGAAAGAAATTAACATTCTTTGACGCAAGTCATTTGGGGTTTTAAATATGTAAGCAAATAACATTATGTAAATGAAACGTTGAGCAGTTGACCATCCTCTATCCTGGATCTTATTCTGGAGCTTATCCTTACAGTTCAATGGATATCTTATCTGTGTCTGGTACTTTCTATTTGACATTGCCTTTTGTAGTTCATTTTCTACAGTCAGTTTGAAAATATATTCTTTCTCTACAAATCCTCCTGTCATTCCATAATCCTATTAGTCAAGAGTTTCAACATAGTTTTCACATTTTCCTTTACCCATGATTTTGTCTATCACAATTACTTTGAGCATTTCAAACCTGTCAATTTTCCTATGATTTCTCTCATCTTCCTAAAGCATCTCTCGTTTTCCTTTTATTGTTATTTTTCTCTATTTTTTATATCCTTGTTTGAGGTTTTGTTTGCTTGTTCTTTGTTGTTTAATATTGACAGTTTCTATTTAGTCATTATATATTCTTATTATCCAAAGCTTTCATCCTGTTTTTCTCTGGCTATCATGATAACTTGTTCTACAATCCACTTGCATCTTTTCTTCTTTGAAATTTTGAGAATATTTTTTTCACGGTGTCTCTTATCTGTTCCTCTAGTTCCTCAGGTTCTCTTGTGCACGAGTTAAGCATGCTTAATCTATTCCTTTCATTGATCTCACATTCTGGCTGTATATCTTCCAGAACACCTTGTGCTGGCACATTTAGTCTCTTTAATTTTCTACATATATGACACCAGTAATTCATGACCTGTTTTACAATTTACAGATTGCACCACTCCATCTACCACTCCTTATTATGTAGTCAATTTTTACTTCTGTGGTATTCAGATGTAAAGCATACATTCATGTTGTGTGAAGCAAATGTTGGCAATGAACAAAGAATTGTCTTTGCAAAAGACTATTAACTTATCTCCCTCAATTACTTTCTTTTTTGCATTTACCCAATCCTTGATCAGCCAAAGACTATAATAAAAATGTATCCATTCCAAATCTTCCTGTAATTACAAATTTCCAGAATCTTCAGCGCTTGTATTCCAGCTTCCTTTTGTTAGTACTATGCCATTTTTAGATGTTGAAGTTATCACCATTTTTAATTTACCACAGGATTCTTCAGTGTCTTCTGCTGTTGTTTTTAAAAGGTATATAAATTAATATAACATTTGTATAACATAATTCTAATAGATCCAATTGAGTCATAGCGTTATAGCCAAATACATACATAAATAAATACATAAATACATATGTGATGTTCTTTTTAAATCTTATGGCAATCACAGGCCTTTTTAAAGTTCCATATACCAAGTAATATACACTGCTCAAAAAAATAAAGAGAACACAAAAATAAGACATCCTAGATCTGAATGAATGAAATATTCTTATTAAATACTTCGTTCATTACATAGTTGAATGTGCTGACATCAAAATCACACAAAAATTATCAATGGAAATCAAATTTAGCAACCCATGGAGGTCTGGATTTGGAGTTACATTCAAAATTAAAGTGGAAAAAAACACTACAAGCTGATCCAACTTTGATGTAATGTCCTTAAAACAAGTCAAAATCAGGCTCAGTAGTGTGTGTGGCCTCCATGTGCCTGTATGACCTCCCTACAATGCCTGGGCATGCTCCTGATGAGGTGGCGGATGGTCTCCTGAGGGATCTCCTCCCACACCTGGACTAAAGCATCCCCCAACTCCTGGACAGTCTGTGGTGCAACGTGGCATTGGTGGATGGAGCGAGACCTGATGTCCCAGATGTGCTCAATTGGATTCAGGTCTGGGGAACGGGTGGGCCAGTCCATAGCATCAATGCCTTCATCTTGCAGGAACTGCTGACACACTCCAGCCACATGAGGTCTAGCATTGTCTTGCATTAGGAGGAACCCAGGGCCAACAGCACCAGCATATGGTCTCACAAGGGGTCTGAGGATCTCATCTCGGTACCTAATGGCAGTCAGGCTACCTTTGGCGAGCACATGGAGGGCTGTGTGGCCCCCTAAAGAAATGCCACCCCATACCATTACTGACCCACTGCCAAACCGGTCATGCTGGAGGATGTTGCAGACAGCAGAACGTTCTCCACGGCAGACCCTATCACGTCTGTCACGTGTGCTCAGTGTGAACCTGCTTTCATCTGTGAAGAGCACAGGGTGCCAGTGGCGAATTTGCCAATCTTGGTGTTCTCTGGCAAATGCCAAACATCCTGCACGGTGTTGGGCTGTAAGCACAACCCCCACCTGTGGACTTCGGGCCCTCATACCACCCTCATGGAGTCTGTTTCTGACCATTTGAGCAGCCACATGCACATTTGTGGCCCACTGGAGGTCATTTTACAGGGCTCTGGCAGTGCTCCTCCTGTCCCTCCTTGCACAAAGGTTGAGGTAGCGGTCCTGATGCTGGGTTGTTGCCCTCCTACAGCCTCCTCCATGTCTCCTGATGTACTGGCCTGTCTCCTGGTAGCGCCTCGATGCTCTGGACACTACACTGACAGACACAGCAAAACTTCTTGCTACAGCTCGCATTGATGTGCCATCCTGGATGAGCTGCACTACCTGAGCCACTTGTGTGGGTTGTAGACTCCATCTCATGCTACCACTAGAGTGACAGCACCACCAGCATTCAAAAGTGACCAAACCATCAGCCAGAAAGCATAGGAACTGAGAAGTGGTCTGTGGTCACCACCTGCAGAACCACTCCTTTATTGGGGATGTCTTGCTAACTGCCTATGCTTTCCACCTATTGTCTATTCCATTTGCACAACAGCATGTGAAATTGATTGTCAATCAGTGTTGCTACCTAAGTGGACAGTGTGATTTCACAGAAGTGTGATTGACTTGGAGTTACATTGTGTTGTTTAAGTGTTCCCTTTATTTTTTTGAGCAGTGTATTACTCTGCCATCTCATTTAAAGTGGACTATTCTGATTTGTCTAACTTAATTTATTCCTAAAACATCTAATATTGTGCTCCACATTTTCAATGAAACAATTTTATGCCGTGTTATGTTTAGTGCATGCTTCTCTCATCCCATGTTTCATTTGTATGTGTCTTGGTAAAACAGGGGTATCAAACTCGATTTCATTGAGGGCCACATCAGGGTTGTGTTTGACTTCAGGGGGCCGGGGTGGGCATGGCCAGGATGGGCATAGCCAGCACGACATCAGTTGTGTCAGGGCGCCTGTGGCAGCCGATTCCTCTGCCAGTGAAAATGGGCTTCTGGGCCCCGTTTTGGGCTGTGATGGCTTCCTGCAGCCCCCTGCCAGTGAAAATGGAGCTCGGGAGGGGTGGGGGGAGAGTCATGGCCAAAAACAGAGCCTAGGATGGCTGTGCATGGCCCTCCCAAGCTCAATTTTTGTTGGCAGAGGCACCGTCGGCAGGACCTTCACTGTTTCCAGGGTGACCCTACAGCCAGATCTAAGCACCCTGTGGGCCGGATTTGGCCCACTGGCCTTGAGTTTGACTCACCTGTTATAAAACAAGTAGCTCCTCTTTCAAAATCAGAATTGTCACATTCCCTTACTTCCCCTTATAGCTTTTGTCTGAAACTTGCAGTTTCTTCTTTCATTAGCAGGAACAGAAAGTGGGCAATGGGGACTTTTGAAATTTTGACAAAATACCACATGACTATTGTATATATCAATGAGCAAGGAAAATCATAAAACACTCATCTGCCAGAATGTTAAGTACTGGAAAATGTTCCATGTCAGCACTTTTTAATCAAGATGTCCTCTCTCAGTCTCATCTTTGCCCTTTATGTTTTCTAAAAATTCTTATGGGATAGACAGAACTCAAAAGGCATTTTTTTAGCAATCTAAATGACACTAGAGGCTGGTGTTTTCCTTTCTTACCTTTTTAATTATTTTAATGAAACTGATTTTCAAATGACCAATGGGATAAGAATTTGTGGGCACAGAGTAGTCAAGATGGACTCCTTCAGTGACAGGATTCAATTTTTTTTTTTACTGCCAGTTCTGTGGGCATGGCTTGGTGGGCGTGGCAGGGGAAGGATACTGTAAAATCTCCAGTCAGAGGTGGTATTTGCCAGTTCTCTGAACTACTCAGAATTTCCGCTACCGGTTCTCCAGAACTGGTCAGAATCTGCTGAATAAAATCTCTGGACTCCTTGGTATTGTTTAAGTTTGGTAGGTTGCTTGTAATGTTGCATTACCTGATGAGGTGACATTATTTATGCTGGTAAGTGTGAGCTTTGTTCTCTGTTTATGTACTGTACCTTGACTTGCCAGTCTTGGTGCGGGTATAGTTTTCTCCTTGGTAATTACTTGATTAGTGTATTGTTTTCCTATTGTTTGTCTAGTGATCATTGCTGCTTATCTGAGTGTTCATTGCTAGGGAGGATGTGTTCTGCTCTTTTTCTTTCTTCAACATCTGATCTAGAGGAGTCAGATGAGACCATAACATACTACAGATCAAGAGCTGAATACTTCAGTCTTCTGATATCTAAAAGATTAAGCCAGTCTCTAAATATACTGGAGCACTATGTATGTATGTCTTTCAGTCCATTTTAAATTCCAGATGATTGCCTTGGCTAGTCCCTGCAGTTTTCTTGACAAGATTTTCAGAATTGGTTTGCCATTGTTTCCTTTGTAGGACTCAGAAAGAATGATTGACCCAAGGTCATCTAGTTTGCTCTGTGTCTAGGCTGGAACGAGCACTCATGGTTCCTGATTTTTAACCTCATGTCTTAACTTGCTCTTGTAGTAGCCTACAATTGCAAAATTCAAAGCTGTTGTGCTGGAATGAAGTATATAGTCTCAACACATTCAGAGGATAGTATGTTAGGGAAGGATAACACTCTCCTTAGAATATGAATGAGTTGTCCATGGGTTGGGATGAGGGAAAAAATCAAAATGCCAACCATTAGCCACACAATTTAAGGCTAATCCCTTTCTTACATGCAATACAAAAAGGTGAGGCTTCAACTGTGTAGGTCACAATCACCATCTTTACTCTTTGACCTCTATTGAAGGATGTTCAGTAGTGAGAAACAAAGCCAATAGCTGCTCATAATGTTTAAAAGAGAAAGAAAGGAATTGCTAGACTCTAACTTCAAATTTTCAAACATATGTGCATTTCCTGTTATTTCATTCATTACTTCCTATCTGTGCTGAGAAGTACAGCTCTAAAACAGCCCCAATAGCTTTCCAGCCACAGTCAATAAAATTGCTGAGAAAGTGAGATAGAAAGCTTCTAATTAATATTTGAATGGGAGGTATTTCCAACAAATATGAAATAGGAAGTGTTTAATTCTCCTGTACCAAAATGCAATGTGAGGATTTGTTGTAGCAATACAGTGAAAGTTTCTCTCTGCCTTTCAAATGATTGGCAACCAATTGTGCCTGTCCAGACAGTTCTTCTTGACCATTCAAAGTGTAGGCATCCTTTGCATTCCAGCTTTTATTTGTCAGTTTTGTTAAAAACCATCAAATTATTTTGTTTCACAATGAGAATTACCTGACAAGCCATTTAGCAGCTGGTGTAATTTCCCAGTGCCAAGAACAGAATTATATTTTTCCCTGTAGCAGCATTCTGGGGATAACAAACAAAAAATTGGTATGAACAGTTTGCATCTGCTTCCAGGTGGGAATACATTCAAATCTCTTATTTGCTCCAAACATACTTTTCTTTATGAACCCTCTGGAATCTTATTGTTGCTAAACATTTAACCTCTCTTTTGGTCTGCTCCTGAGCACATTGGTGGATGCATTACCAGTTGCAAAAACAGAAATAATGGGATTCATAGTTCCAATGTAATGGATCTTAATAACTGCATTTTGCTGCCTAAAAATTTCAATTTTACAACTCTGGAAAGAGCTAACCTGGAATCAAGCAACAATAAGCCTTTTGGGCTGATTGGCTCTAGTCTAGTTTTCTGGTGTCCTGACCTTTTGACAGCAACTATGGCTGGCATTGTCAGAGGCAGAATGAGTCAATTTATGGTGTCCTTCTCAGCAGCTCACAATCAACTGAAGCAAGTCATATATTTGAACCTGGCAAACTGATCTCTGATTGTCCATGTCACAGGAATACAGGAAAACTAATTTCTGATTGATTCCTCATCTAGGTAGACTTCTGATTGTTCTCCCCCCACCCCCCTTTCTTATGAAAAAAAGCAATCTCTTTATAAGCTGTGCCCTGAGATGTGCTCAAAATTCCCTACCTGAGCATGCGTATATGTTAGCTAATTGTGCCATCTGAAATCTCTTGCTCTCTTTGCTGGAAAAATTCTTTAGAGATTCTCTTCTTTTCAATGGCAAGTTTTACCATTTTATCTTTGTTTTCCAGCATTCACCTGATGTGCTAGATTCTCATAAATCATGAACTACTTCTTATACAGTTGTCTTGTATCCTACCAACTCAATTATATTTTAATAAATTATTTGAACTGGTTATTAACAATGGTTTGGTTTTCGGACTTCTACAACACATAAGCTTGTTTAGTAATCTATAATGATAAGATCCCAGCAGAACTGGAACTGCAAGGGGCCCCAATTCATAATAACTGAAAATTCTAATGATTTGCGCTTAGGTCATTCTCTAATATCATAAATGACCTATCTGCAGCTGCCACAGTCAGGGAATGGTGGAAAAAAGCTGGCATGCAATGCAGATTTCACTAAAACTTGAACTAAAGCACAATATTCTACAGTTTCATTACTTGGTGTTTTTTTTTTTAGCACCAGCAGATTTCAATAATGGCCTGAAAAACATTAAATTGCTTGAGAGGCCTGTCTTATATAACTCATTATCATATTTCTTGACCCAAAATTCTCCAACTGCATGTAGTTCATTTATCATGGAGATTAAGGTTGATAGCTTCAGAATAGAAAATGTAGAAACTACTACAAATTTGTGTTATATGTGAGTGAATTCTGTAGCCACGTCTGTTAAAAAAAAAAAAAAAAAAACATCCATTCTGAATTGGCCCTCTATAGATATTGATCATTGATCTTTTTTACAGTTATTTATTTAGTAATTATTAGTTTTATAAATAGCGGGAATGTCATGAATGCTTGTCCCAAACTCTCTGCTGTTTATATTTTTTTATTAATGACCTAGATTAATTTAAAGGGAATAATTTAGGGGTGAAAGAGAACATTCAAAAAAATCTAGAAAGGCTTGAATTTAACAGGATAAAATTTAACTGGGAGCTGAACCATGATTTTCTTATCTTCATGAAACACACATCAAACTTGCTGTTCCTAAGATATCTTACAAATCTAGTTGTGCTACCACTTTCACCCAATATATTGCAGTGATTATTGCAATTTTGCAAATTATTATAAACCAGCTTTAGTTATTTCAGTCATATAGTTGATAGTTTCCAATTTTTTGTGAGTGATATAGAAAAAACTGGAGAGTATAAGGTTTTCTTAAAGTTTTAACTCGTGCTATTTTATCTCTCTCCTCTATTTTATGAGTATGATCTTAATCAGGACTTTATCAATATCTCTGAAATAGAAACAAACGGACATGAGAGTGTTATAATTTTAAAAAAATGAAAATTGTACCTCTGCTGACATCTAGCAGTTATTTGGATTATTTCCAGCAAGACATAGGTGGAGTCTTCAGGGCCAGTCTCATCAATGCTCATAAAGAGTCTTATAGAGCAGGGGTTGCCAACCTTTTGGACCTCAGGGACCACCAAACTCATAATTTTAGATCCCAGGGACCACTAACTGGTTCTGTGGGTGTGGCCTAATTTGTGGGTGTGGCTTGGTGGTCATGTGACTGGCTGGGCATGGTTTGTATGTAAATATTATAAATATTTATATAAATATTGAATTTTTTATAAAAAAGAGCAACTTTTACCCAAAATCAAGCAAAGCAGGCAGACTGAGTTGCTCACAGAATCATTCAGTGATCTATCTATCTGCCATCAGCTAGCTCAGTCTCTCAAATTTGCTTGCCATGAGTCTGCACTGAATTTGCTTGCAAGCAAACCTTCAGTCCTAAGGGAGATTTGGCTGTGCTGAGCCAAAGATCTAAAGACTAGCTCGAAAGCAAGAAATCCAACTGTTTCCTGCTTCCTAGCTAATCTAAATCTCCCAGCACAGCAGAACAGATGATGGTTGGAAAAAGGAAAAATAGCAATTTAGCAGGCAAGTTTACCGGGTAAGGGGTGAGTGGGCGGGGAGGGTTCCCACAGGCCATGTGGGCGGCGCAGCCTTGTGTTTCTGTGCAGACTGGATTAATTGCTTTCTGAGGGTGCTCTGGGGGTGAGATTTCTCTGCGCCCACCAAAATTTTCTCAGGGCCCACCAGTTGGCGAGCGCTACTAGAGAGGACATAGAACCACTCAATGGCAAGGTAGTGGCTGCAGTAGCCCTATTTCTGGATAGTTCCTGGCAAAATGCTGTGCTTCTTTTATGATAGCTTTGCCACTGTTTGGAAAGAAACTCTTTCAAGAGGATTTTCCTGGAATTGAAATGTGCAGTGGAGAAAGCCTTGGTTTAGTCATTTTCTAATAGTATTTTAATATGCATAGGCAGTCAACTGCTTGCAATATTCTTCTTCTGCAACATTCATGCAACAAGCAATATTGACCCCTTCAGTCTTCTCTTCTCAATATCCATTTGTTTTCTATGAGCTGGAAAAGAAGACTCCTGACCCTACAGTTCTTCAACTTTCCTTTTCAATTTTCATGGTTCAACATTTATTTTACTTTATTAATTTACAATATTTGCAAACCGCTTCAATGGTATCAACTCATACTATGGTATCAGTGTTCTTTGCAGTACAATATCATTTGTCTCACTATGTATTAGCAGAAAGTATTGTCAGTGAAATTGATAAAATGGAATTTGTTTTGTCAGGCCTCCAATTTTTGTTCCTGATAGAGAGCTCATTTGAGAAGCTGATAGGTCTAGTAGGGATAATTGTGGGGGGAGGGGTTGCTTGTACAAGTCACTGGTTACTATGAATCTTCTTTTTTCAAAAGTCTGCTTCTTTTGTGATGACCTCTAAATCTTTTCTGAGTCCCAATGATGCAGAATATCCACTTGGATTCTAGCCTCTTGTTGTCTCTGTCAACCACAGCTTGCTCTTTTGTTTGACTACCTTCTTTGTGGATATTTGTTTCACTTTGTAGCACCTGCTTTGTTTGATATAACTCTTCATCCTTGCTAATCAGTTGAAGAACAGCTACTTGGTTTGCAAGTCTTTGAATCTTCAAGAACTGCTCTGAGTGTCCTTTTGCTGCAATTACATTGTAGGTTGTTTTCAGAAACAAAAACAGGCAACATCCATTGGAATTAGTGACTGTTAGGTCCTTTCTGTTCAACCTCACTTAAGCAACATAAGTGGTGTTACTAGTAGCAACCTTGTTCCCTTCTCACTCTGTTCTCAAGCTTTCATGTTAACCATGTGTACACACTGTTGACCCCTTCAGTCTTCTCTTCTCAAGACTAAATATTTGTGGAAGGGTCATAGAATTTTTCTTTCCTGCTCCTTTTTCATCCCCAATGCCCTCTCTTTGTCTGGGTCCTTTTTAAAGTATAGCATCTAGAACAAACACATCACTGAGTGAGGATGGAGATGGTGATCTGAGCAATTTATTTATTTTATTTATTTATTTTGATTTGTCAATTGTTTACAAGATAATAAGTACAAGTGTATACATAGTTGTGAATATATGAAATGGGTACATATAAGAAAAATAAAAGAATAAGAGAAACAATAGGACAGGGACGGTAGGCACGTTGGTGCGCTTATGCACGCCCCCTACAGACCTCTTAGGAAAGGGGTGAGGTCAATAGTAGACAGTCTAAGGTTAAAGTTTTTGGGGTTTGGGGAAGAGACTACAGAGTCGGGTAGAGTATTCCAGACATTGACCACTCTATTGCTGAAGTCGTATTTCCTGCAATCAAGTTTGGTGCGGTTTACTTTGAGTTTGTATCTGTTGTGTGCTCTTGTGTTGTTATGGTTAAAGCTGAAGTATTCATTGACAGGTAGGACATTGCAATGTATGATTTTATATACCATGCTTAAGTCGGACCGAAGACGGCGTAATTCGAGGTTTTCTAGTTTTAGAATTTCGAGTCTGGTGGCGTAAGGTATTCTATAACGGGTAGAAGAGTGGAGAACTCTTCTTGTGAAATACTTCTGGACTTTCTCAATTGTGTTAATATCACATACGTGATAAGGATTCCAGACTGATGAACTGTATTCGAGTATTGGTCTAGCAAATGTTTTGTATGCTCTGGTTAGTAGTGAGATATTACCAGAGAAAAGCAACGTAGGATTAGGTTAACAACTCTTAATGCCTTTTTGGCTATGTAGTTGCAGTGAGCTCTAGCACTTAGATCATTAGAGGTGAGTATTCCCAGGTCCTTTACAGAGCTTGGGTCATCAACAAGATCTTGACTATTCAGCTTGTATTTTATTTTCTGATTTTTTTTACCAATATGTAAGACAGAGCATTTATTTGTTGAGATTTGGAGTTGCCATATGTTAGACCATTCAGATACATAGTCTAGATCTTTTTGAAGGGTAGTAGTATTGTCTGTGGTATTGAACAGCTTTACATCATCAGCGAAGAGAACGCAATTGCTCTTGATATGATCACAAAGGTCGTTTATGCAGATTATGAAGAGAGTTGGTCCTAGAACACTGCCTTGGGGAACACCACTATTGACTGGTACTGGATTTGATAGGGCTGGTACTGGATTTGATAGATGGACAGCTGCCAGCAATGTAGAATGAAGTGGAATTCAAATTTCTGTGATTTGGAAACTGATTCATGAAGATCTCTTTCCTGTTGAAACCAAGGATTCACACTTTTCTCCAGGTCAAAGGTAGTGGTGTAATGGAGTAACAGCCAAAGACCATTGTGATTTTTCATAATTTATGTTAACATTTATTAATAAGATGCATTTGACATGCATGTGGTTATATTGCATGTGACCCTTATTTGTTGAGGTGCAAGTAACAGTATGAAGCCTTGGCAAATGTTTTCTAGAGTAGAGATCCTAGTTTGCATATAATAGTGTAAGCATGCATAGTATAAAACTAGACTTTAGTTGCATTGGAGCAGATGGCACAGACATGCCAAAACTGACCAGGACTATCCTTACCATTAGCCATTGTTCAAATGGGGTCAAAGAAGTTGGCTTTTTCTTCCATCTTGGTTCTGAATCCAATCAATCATCTGCTTCTTTTTTTTTTTTTTTTTGTTCTTCATTCCTCATTTTGTACTCCTACCTAGTCAATCCACTTCCATCTGCTAACTGCTGTGATTTTTTTTTCCAAAAGTCACTTGCTATTTCTTCTCTTCTTTTGTCCCGTGGCAAAAGCTTTGTCTTTTTAATTCCATTCCTTTTATTTTGTTTCTTACTCTCTTTCTTCCTTCAGAGTGACAGCTGGCTTCCAACTGCCATGAGCATTCTTTTTTTTCTCTCTCTCTCTCTCTCAACTGTAATCATCCCAATGCTCATAAGACCTCCCCCAAATGGTCTTATTGCCTAATGACAAGATTCAAGTTCTGATCTAACTCCCACAGAGTAAGTTTTTTTTTTAAAAAAATGAGAAAATATGTTTTCATGGGGCTTCAGCAGAGGAGACACATAGCTATTATCTTGGAGTATACCTGAGTTGATTTATTTATTTCTTTAATTTATTCACCCATGGTGACTCGAGGCGGCTTACACAATGTAAAATCATATTAAAAATAAAAACAATAAAAACTAACAAAAAGAATCAAAGAAATTAATAAAGTACAATAGAATAAAATTTGGGAAAACAAAAAAACAAAACAAAATAAAAAATAAAAAACCAACTCCCATCACCCATCCTGACGACAGTAAATCACACGAGCCATTTAATGGGCTCCATCCCTCTCTGGGTTCCCCAGGCCCGCTGGCAAAACCAGGTCTTCAGTGCCCTTCAGAAGAGTATTAGTGAGTGGGCCATTCTAATCTCTGGGGGAATGATGTTCCAGAGAGATGGAGCCACCACGGAGAAGGCCCTTCTTCTGGGTCCCACCATGTGTATCTCCCTCAGGGGTAGGACCCGCAACTTTCCCTGCCTCCTTGCTCTTATGGGTCGGGTGGATGTGACTGGTGTTATGTTTGGAGAATAACGGAGACCAGACATCTGACCAGTGACTTCAACTCTTTAATAACAGTAAATAGAACAGAACAGAGCAAGGCTATGGGTAGCAGTAGCCCCTTTTATAGGGTTGGCTGTTACCCTATTAACCAATACTGTGCATCAAGTTCAAACTAATAACCAATAAGAAGTGTCCTAAGCTTGGCCAATCAGAGGCTTGTTATGAACCAATCCTTGTTCATTGTTTAAGGACCAATCAAATGTGCAGGCTTCCAAAACCTGCTTTGCATTTAGGTTTATTAATTTTTATTCATTCACAACACCCCTCTCCCTTGGGTTCCGTTTGAGGGGAGCTGTAACAAAATCTTCAAGGTAGACAGGCCGTTTGGTCTGTCTGGATGATTTCCGTGGCTCCACCTGGTTTGTTCTAAATTCCGGTTCCGGTGGAGCGTTTGGATGATCTTTATTAAGTTCCGTTTCGCTGCACGGTGATTCCGTGCTGCTTCCGTTGTTGTCGTCTCCGCCAATCAATGTTTCTTCAGGGTTTCGCAGTTTGGTTTCCCCCGTGTTCAAGTCCCATGGAAAAGTCAACTCCCTCCCCGCTTCAATCCCCGGTACTTCGCTGGGCCGTAGGGTTTCCGTTGGCCTGCTATCCGTTATATTGAAGTCAATTTCCTCGATATTTCCTCCCCCCTCAGTTGGTGAACCCAGGGAGCCATTGGCGCTGGGTAGTAATCTCGAACGGAGTTGGTCTATGTGGCGTTTCCACACCCTGCCATCGTCTGTTAGCAGGCGGTACGATTTAGGCCCAGTGAGGTGGGTAACGGTAGCGGGTATCCATAAAGGGTCGCCGGAGAAGTTTTTGGCAAAGATTAAATCGCCTACCTTAAATTCCCAGCATTTGCTGCTGGAGCCGAAAGGCTTTTCGGGTGCGTATGCGGGGTGGAGCCGGTTGAGGTGCGATCGTAGTTTCCGCCCCATAAGAAGTTCGGCGGGCGTTTTGTTAGTAACGCTGTGGGGCGTGATGTGCTGCAATAATAAAATTCGATTGATTTTCTCGTCGATGTTTCCGAATTCCATTTTGTGGAGGGTCTCTTTTACGAACTGTACCATGCGTTCTGCACGCCCGTTCGCCGCAGGGTGCACGGGCGAGGTTAGCGCATGGCGGATGCCCCGGTCAGCAAGATATTGTTCGAATGGTAATGCTGTGAACTGTGGCCCGTTATCCGAGACGAGGACGTCCGGAAAACCATGTGTGGCAAATAACCTGTTTAATTTGTTGATAACTGAGTCCGTTGTAGTGGTGCTCATTCGATGGATCTCGAGCCAATTTGAATAGGCATCGACTGTAATAAAGAAAGTGTGCCCTTTCGTAGGCCCCGCAAAGTCAATATGGATACGGGACCAAGGTCCTCTAGGAGTTTCCCATTCGGTTGGGCTTGCTTTAGGTGGGGCGTTGCTGACGTCTTGGCAACGTTGACAAGTGGCGACCCAGGCCTCGATTCTTTTGTCGATTCCCGGCCACCAAGCGTAGCTTCGTGCGAGTGCTTTCATCCGCACGATGCCTGGATGTCCGTCGTGCAATACCGCTAAAACAGTTCGTTGCAGTTTGCCCGGGATTACGACTCTATCACCCCACAAGATGCAACCCTTTTGAGAAAACAGCTCGGTTTGGCCTGCTTTAAAGGGCGCCCATTCAGGTGATAGCTGTTCTGTTGGCCAACCACGCTCAACCCAGCGTAGGATGTGTTGCAGGACCGGATCTCGTTTTGTCTCAAGGGCAATGTCTCTCGCCGTCAATGGCGGTGCGTGTAGAGTCTCAATTTGCAACGTTGTGATGGTTGGGGCTGGATCTTCGACCGATTCTGGAAGCGGTGTTCTGCTCAATGCATCAGCGTGGAGAATTGATTTCCCCGGGCGGTGTTGCAAGGTGTAGTTGTACGCCGCCAAGAATTCAGACCAGCGGGTCATTCTGGGGGACAATATATACGGGGTTGGTTTATTACCCGCAATAATCCCCAGTAGTGGTTTATGATCAGTAATTATTGTAAACGCACGCCCATACACATATTCATGAAACCTTTTAACTGCCGCCACAATAGCTAAAGCTTCTTTATCCAGCTGACTATAATTTCTTTCAGCTTTAGCTAAAGTTCGTGAAAAAAATGTGACGGGAGCTTCTGCTCCGTTGGGTAAGACGTGGGCCAAGATTGCTCCAACGCCAAAAAGGTGAGGCGTCACAAGTAATAGTTAACGGCAGAGTCTCGTTGTACTGCATAAGTACAGAATCAGAAGTTAGCAATTTCTTTACTTGCTGGAAAGCGTTTTGTTCACGTTGTCCCCAAACCCACGTTGCTTTTTTGTCTAAGAGTCTATGTAATGGTTCAGCTACGGTTGCTTTATTGGGTAAAAGACGTTATAAAAATTGATAAGTCCAAGGAACGCCTGTAGATCTGCCTTGTTCCTAGGAGTGGGGGCCTTCTTAATTGCCTTTAGTTTGTCCTCAGTGGGATGGATTCCTTGACTGTCCAGGAGGTATCCCAAAAACTCCACCCTTTCGGTACATAGCTGGCATTTATTTTTTTTAACTTTGAGGCCTGCGTTTTGGAACCTTTGTAAAACTAGGCGGAGGCGCTTTTCTAGAATGTCCCTGTTCGGGGCGGTGATGAGCACATCGTCGAAATACGGTACGACCCCTCTTATCCCTTGTAACAGCCTTTCCATTAAGCTCTGAAAGATTCCTGGGGCGACGCTCACCCCGAACTGGAGCCGGTTGCATTTAAATGCGCCCCTATGCGTGACGATAGTTTGCGCCTCCGCGGTGGCTGAATCTACAGGCAATTGTTGATAAGCCTGTGCTAGGTCTAGTTTAGCGAAAACTTTCCCGCCACCCAGGGAATGGAGCAGGTGTTGCACTATCGGCACTGGATATGCACTTTGCTGCAGTGCGTGGTTTAGGCTGGCCCGGTAGTCTCCGCAAATTCTCAGTGACCCATCACTATCGGGGTTTCCCATCGGGCGTGGTCGGTGGGTTCCAACACGCCCTGTTCTATCAGTTTATCGAGTTGTTCATTGATTTTAGGTTTCAGGGCGAATGGCACCCGCCGCGGCTTAAGGCGGATGAGTGCTACCTCGGGGTTCAAGCTAAATGAGATTGGGGTCCCCTTGTACTTGCCTAGTCCATTCGCGAAAACGTCTTGGAATTCTTGCACGAGGGCCTCCTCCCAATCATTGCTCTCGGCACGGTGGACTCCCGCTACAGTGATTCCAAGTGGTCTGAACCATTGAAGGCCTAAAAGACTATGCCAGTCACGGTCCACGACAGTCAGTGGCAGTGCGACGGTGCGGTCCTTGAAAGAGACCTGGAATCAGCGGGACCCGACAACGGGAATTCGGTTTCCCTGGTAATCTTTGAGGATAACCCTTTGAGGGTTTAGGTCTTGGCGGCAAATCGTCGGGATGAGCTGTTGAAGCGTCTTCCAGGACACCATCGAGAGAGATGATCCTGAGTCCACCTCCATGATGCAAGGTTTGTTTTCTATTGCGACCTCTACTCGGATTTTCCCGGCATCAAGGGATGTAGCGTGGCCTATGGTAATTGTTTGGTGGGTCTCTTCCCGCCTGGTTTCTTCATGCCTGGTGGAAGTGGTGGACGGTTTGTTTCTGGAGGAGTGGCTTCCCCATTGGTGATTCAGTTTGTTTCGGGGTGTGCCAAAGAATTCTGAAGACTGGCATTCGGCCTGTCGGGGTTTGGAGTTTTGTTTGCTTCTGCAAACCTTTGCGATGTGACCTCTTTTCCCGCAAATGCGGCAGAGTGCGTCGAGGAATTTGCAGCTGGATCGTGGGTGATTCGCCCCACATCCTGCACACGGTCGGGATGAGGGTTGTGTGAACTGGTCTCGTTCCGTTCGGAGTCGGTTGACCTCTTCCTCATTGCTTTCTGACGGGGATTCTAGGTCTTCATGGTGAGTCGATACCGGGTGTCTCTCTGAGCGAGGCGAGGTATCTTTGGCGAGTTGACGTAGCGGTGCATTGGTGCGGCGCATTCGGGCTGCCGACTTCTTTGTCACCTCCGTAGCAGTGGCTTCTTTAAAGGCATCGGTGAGGCTGATGTCCCCCTTAGCCATAATTTTGCTCTGGATCGTGCCGTCTTCTAGGCCCAGAACCAGGCGGTCCCGGAGGGCTTCTTCTAAATCGGAGAATCCGCAGAGGCCTTCAAGGTTGCGGAGGTCCGCGATGTAATTGGCAAGGCTTTCGCCCTTCCGTTGGTCCCTCTGGTAATATTCGTGTCTTCTGACTAAGGTTGGCACGGTGGGCGCGTAGTGAGCCCGTAGCAAAGGCTCGAGGACGTCCCAGTCCATCGCTTTTACTTCGGCTGGCTTGGCAAGCGATTTTGCCATTTTAAACACGGTAGGCCCGCAATGAGTTAGGAATATAGCTCTTTTTTTGCTGGTTGTAGCGTCTTTCAAATTGTTGGTCTCCAGAAACATCTGGAACCAATCCATGTATGACTCCCAGTCTTCGGTTTCTGGGTCGAATGGAGCGGGTGGTACGGCACCGCTGGTCATGTTGCCATTGATGGTGCGTGTTCGACCACGTGCTCTGTTGGTTGCTCTGTAACTCAGTCAGCTCTTCGGTCTCCGGATCCCACCCTCGTCGCCAGTGTTATGTTTGGAGAATAACGGAGACCAGACATCTGACCAGTGACTTCAACTCTTTAATAACAGTAAATAGAACAGAACAGAGCAAGGCTATGGGTAGCAGTAGCCCCTTTTATAGGGTTGGCTGTTACCCTATTAACCAATACTAAGTGCATCAAGTTCAAACTAATAACCAATAAGAAGTGTCCTAAGCTTGGCCAATCAGAGGCTTGTTATGAACCAATCCTTGTTCATTGTTTAAGGACCAATCAAATGTGCAGGCTTCCAAAACCTGCTTTGCATTTAGGTTTATTAATTTTTATTCATTCACAACAACTGGCAAGAGATGTTTCCTTAGATAACCCGGACCCAAGTCATGAAGGTCTTTAAAGGTGACAACCAGCACCTTGAATTGCACCCAGAAGCAAATCGGCAACCAGTGCAGCTCCTGCAGGAGAAGTGACACATGTGCACACTGGGGTCTGCATAAAACCATGCGGGCCACTGCATTTTGCACCAACTGGAGCTTCCGGATGGTAAAAATGATTAAATGGTTGGTAAAAATCCTAAAGACCTTCCAAATAAGGTAACTCCTAAGCTTTCTGTAGCCCTGCACAGACCACATTAGGGAAGAAAAATGGAGCAGTCCTCAGAATTAACTGCAATTTCAGCACAACTACAAGAAATTGTGGGCCCACTGAAAATGGTGGTTGATTCCAGGAGGTAGTCACACAGCCCAGGGAACAATGGCCTGACTTCCTTCCCCAACATGAAGTTCAGAGATCTTCAAAGGGTAGGTATGCAATTGGTGACAGGGGTATGGGGCCAAAGGCCTGTGGGGATCTGCGGAGGTGGGATGGGGAAGAGAGTTAGGGTGCACTGCAGCAGCTATAACTTTGAAAAAATGTTGTAAGTAGTTTTGAGGGGGGGGGTGTTGCAACATTGAACAGCTGTTAAGTAACCAGTTGTTACAAAAGGACAGGGTGTCAAAACACGATTTCATTGAGGGCCGCATCAGGATTGTGTTTGACTTTGGGGGGGGCAGGGGGGGTATGGCTAGCTCAACATCATTCATGTGATCAAATGCCACTTTGCTAGTAGTTTGTTTTACTAGCACTGTGCCAGCAAAAACTGAGCGCATGGCCCTCCTGGGCTCCATTTTTGGCTGCGACAGCCTCCTGCAGCCCTCTGGCAGTGAAAACAGAGCCTGGGAGGTCTGTGTGTGGCCCTCACAAGCTCCATTTTTCCTGGCAAAGGGCTGCTGGAGGCCATCGCAGCCAAAAATGGAATCCAGTAGGGCTGCACATGGCCCTCACAAGCTCTGTTTTCACTGGCAGAGGCACTGCGAGCTGTTTCCAGTGTGGCCCAGTGGGCCAGATCTAAGTACCCTGTGTCAGCCCATAGCTGGATTTCAGTCTGACACAGTGTGAAGATGAAGGGGCAGTAATAGATGGAATTTGGTAGACAGAATAGCTCAAGCGTTTTGATTTTGGAACTGAAATGAAGCAGAGTCTGAGTAAACTTCTCTTCAATTTCTACTTACCATTATTTTGGGTGAAAGGGCATAATACAATGAGCAAGATATAGGAAGTATAAAGCTTCATGACAGACAGAGGACATATGGGTGAGATTTTTGGTCTTCAGCTGCTGTTCAAAAATAAATGAATGTAAGAAAGAAAATATATGGTACATTTACTGATTTAGGAAAAGCATATATGGGATTATAGACTGGTTTGCATAAGTATGAAGTTTGAAGTGAGTTGCTGAATGCAGTGAGTGAGAGAAGTTGGAAGTTGCTGTGAGAGCCAGTATGGTGTAATAATTTAAGCACTAGGTGACTGTGAGTGCTAGTCCCATCATAGGCACAAAGACAATTGGGTGAACTTGGGCCAGTCACTGTCCCTCAACCCTAGGAAGCAAACAATGGCAAGCCACTTCTTAAAACTACGGGAATTTATCCGAGCAGTTGCAAGGAGTCAATACTAATTCGTAGATTATTAGCTTCCTTAGATATTGAATTATAACATCTATCCCACTGCAATTCTATGGCTCCATATTATGGTGATTTTATTATGGTTTTATCTTAATTTAATATATTATCTTCCATGTAGTATTGCCTACATATTTTATATATACATGTACATATGCATTCTTTAAACTAAATTTATATATCAGTGATTGCATGACATATGCTAAATAAATAAACACTGATTCAAAGGCACAAAAACAAATAAAAGTGTGTGTAAGAATAAGTAGATTATTCAGAAAACAGTTTAGCACTGAGAAAATGTATCAAGAATATGCAATGTACCTTAATTTTTTTTATGTATTAATAGATTTATAAGGAATGTTTTGGTGCATTAGAGGTGCAGTGGTTGGGGATGTGGTGGGTATACATTTCTGTGTGCTGATGATGCCATGCTGCTAGCTGAGAACATGAATTATTTGCAGCAAACATTAGATAATGTAATGCAATGAGATGTATGTCCTGAAAATTAATATAACAAAGATAGTTGTGTTTGGCAGGGAAAATAGAGTGAACAATTAAAGTATAATATGAATAAGTGTACAGATGTGGTAGAAACTAAAAGATAGTGATTTTGTAAAATGTTTATTGAAAATGGAAAAATGAGAAGTTTTAAGATATGAAAAGGCTATAGAAAGGAAATAGTATTCATTTGTGAAGAATGAATGTCAAGCAAAGGCAAAATGTATACAATAATGTCTTTTGGCTTACTTTATTATGTGGAAATTAGAGATGGTTATGCCAAGAGAAACACAGAAATAAGTTGAATGTAGTGAAATGGAATGCTTACCCGTACAATAAAACTACAAAAGACAGAGTCAAAAATGAATGGATGAAGAATCAATGTTGATTGAATACAAAGGTGAGTGAACAGTATGAAAGAAAAATGTTGAGGTGGTTTGGTCATATTGCAAGAAGGAATGAGGATCAAATCATGAAACAAATATAGAAAGGATGAATGACCAGGTCGAGAGGTAGGAGCAAACCAAAAAAGAAAGTCATGATTGGATGGAATAAATGACATTATTAAAAAGTAAGAATGAAATGTTAAAGAACAAAGGCAATGTATGAAGTGTGCGCAGATGCATGGCAAGCAAAATTAGTTTGCAAAAATAGAAAAGTATAGAGTGGTGTAGTGAACGGTATTGGTGTAAATTAGAATTAATTTACCCTTGCTTATATCTTTTAATTAACCCTTGCTTATGTCTTTTCCTTGCTCTTTTTATGCTTTGCATAATATTGCTTACCCAAAAGAAAATAGTCTCATGGGTTCTTGCATGTTTCCATGTAGTTAACACAATTAGGCATCAGGAATGTATTTAATTATTTTCAACTAGTGCCAGTTTGAACATTACAATTCTTGTAATTTTGAAAACCTGTGGAGAGCATGCAAGGTTTTTTTGGGTGGGGGGGGCATATGGACCCCAATACTTGTCTGCATACCTCTGTGTTTTCTTTCTTTCTCTCCTCTACAGAATTCTGTATTAGAGAATTAGAGTTAACAATTACTGATAGAACTTTACAAAATGCTAGCAATGTAAAATCAAAAGCAGCAGCTAAAAAAAAACCTCATTCAACAGTAAATATTCTAAACCAGCAGCTGACCACAGCAGCAAAAAATTTTTTAAAAAGAAAATGGTGTTTCAATAACTTATGGAAGAGTCTTTGTGAAATTGGCTTCCTTCAGAAGAATGAAAATTCCCCTTTTTAGGCCCAGCTAAATAGATCTCAAGAATATTGATTTAAACATTTGATTACCATCCCACTCCAGAGACTCCCGGCAATATGGAGGATAACATCTCAAAACGGTCTTAATAGATGAGAAAGTTCACCTACCAAGTTTGTCAATTTTAAAGGATTGTTTTTAGTGACCTTTGTAAGTTTCCCTTGGTACCTGTTGGATAGTTTGAAAAATATCCCCTAAACAACATGAATGAAATATCAGAGCGATAGCCAATCAAGATAAAGCCAAAAGGGCAGCAAGCTCAAGCAATGGAAAGGTTTTAGCCAGCTTCTTAATCACAGTGAGAGACTGGAACCATTTTCATCCTACACAAAGATTAACACATGAAGGATTTCACAGCTCAGAAAAGATAGTTCTTGTTACCAATTGCAGAGTTTTAAAAATATAGAAGTACCCAGGGATCTCTGTATCTGGCAATGTTATTGGAGTACCTGAAGAAATTCTGGGATCTGAAGTTACCAAAGGCCATGACTTTATCTCATTATCTTCTGTTATCATTAATGAGAAATACTTTTGACGCTGGTTTGCATAATTCTTTATTTCCCATTGCTGTCATTATCTTGATGAATATAGAGTTCCTCAAAAGACCTGAAGCAATCTGGACTGTCTCCGTGCTAGACATAATACATCTCCAGATAATGATAGATTGAATAATGGATTTAAATAGAAAGCAAGGTAATCTAGAGCATTTTGTTTCCAATATTAGCAGCAAATTATTTCTTTTTATTCCTGTGATCTAATATTATCACTGCGATCTAATATTGCACTTATGAAAGAAAAATGAAGATCTCAAAATTGGTCATAGAACAAACAAACCCTCTTTTTTATTATACATACAGCTCCATAAAGCTATATTATACTTTAATGTAAAGCTATATTATACTGCTTTAATGAGCAGTTGATTCTTTGGATCCATTTATTTCCTTTGTTCTTCCAGAACTGTACTCATACTCTCTACTTATCTGTTTTATTCAGTGGAGGGGGGGGGAGAAACATCCACACAAAGAAGGTTCATAAAAAGCTCAAAAGAATTGTCAATGATTGCCCTTAGGAAGCCCTGCTAAAATATGGCTCTTTTACAAATGGTAGCCTTGCTAGCAACTTCTTAGCAGTAGCCTTACTACTAGAAAAGATTTATCTTTGATCCCCTGACAGTCAGATAACTAGACTTCTAGATCTCAGCTACCAAGAACCATTTCTGCCTGTTGAAAGCTGAGATCTCAGGAAGCAGTCATGCCAACATCCTTCATTCCTCATACAGATTAAGGAATGTAGTGGCCTCCAGGTGGTTTGGGCGATAATTACCACAGCCCCTAGGATCATACCAGTTGTAATTCAAAATTGATAGAGGGTATTCATGTGCCTATCACAGGCCCATGACCCCTGGCTTTGACACTTCCATGGTAGAGATACAGCTATGAATTAAGCTTGTTCAAGTCATATAAAGAGCCAGTTTGGTATAGTGGTTAATGCATCAAGGTAAAAACCAAGAGACCATGAGTTCTAGTCCTGCCTTAGGCACAAAGTCATCTCGGTGACCTTAGGCTAGTTCCACCCCCCAGACCGAGGAAGAGAGAGACAGAGGTGGGGGGGGGAATGAATGAATGAATGAATTATGGGAGTTGAAGTCCTCACATTTTCAAGTTGCTAAGGTTGAGAAACATTGCTATGTGAATACTACATTCTGGGATTTTGTTTATTTTTGTTTTGTTTCTTTTATTTGTCATCAATCAGTTGTGCTGCCTTCTAAAGTGTGTGCCCATTGCTTTTCAGTAAGACATATTCTCAAGTCCTACTTGTTCATTTGCAGCTATTCTGCTTGCTGACATTAAAGCTAAATTCGATAAAATGCCTGATTTAGTGATGGCACGGCTGGCCAAGAAGGCTCATTACATTTCCACATAGGTAGTATCAAGTTGAATACAAACGGATTTCCCAGCGGTGCCAAGTTTTACTGCAAACCTGTTACTCTAGGGTAAAAAGCAGCTGAGAAAATGCCTAATAAATTGCATAAGCACGTATTTGTAGCTGAAAAGAGAGAAAGGTGGGAATTGAGGGCTAAAAACAGACCTGTAGGTCATGAGATTTTTCTATCTGCATTCAGCTCTGTGAACAAAGGATAATAATAACTTTAAGCCATTTTTGCAAATGTGGTTTTGGATGGGTCACTTACCTGGAAGGCTGCTTGCTAAAAGGAAGACATTTCTATCAAGTGTCACTAGTGGTGAATACAGATCTAATATTTGTCAGATGGTAAAAGTGATTTGAAAGCTGTAACTCTGTCCACATAACATATTGATCTATTTTCTTTTCCTCAGACAAGATTTGAAAAGCAAACAGGAAGAACCACAAAACCTACAGTGTTTTTCAGGTTTTTAAGAGTGGTTTGTTTTGAAGTTTGAAATTTGTTATGTGAAGTGAACCTGCATCTGCTAGTGAAATGGACACATTAGTGTTATCTTTCAAATTTCACAGTTCTGTTCTTGCTTAAATTAATTCAGATATGAATTTTGCAATTCTGTTCCTGCTCAAACAAGAGATCTTTACATTGTGAAAAAAATGGAGAAACATGAGACAACATCATTCTTTTTATCAAAAACCATCTAGAATTATTACCAGACACTCCAAACAGCTTCATGCTAGGAGATGTTTTAGTCACATGACCAATACACTCAGACCTAGATGCCTGCATTCAGACAACAGACTTAACTTGAACATTGAATCAATCCATTTCCTGGATGCACCATAGTGAACTATATATTCCCCATAAATACTGGCTTGGCACAATATAATAAAGTGCAGAGGGGGGGGACAGGGAGGAAAAGAGAGAGAGAGAGAGAGAGAGAGGAGGGAGGGAGGGAGGGGGAGAGAGAACTTAAATAAGTTTCACACATTGTTCATATGCAAACATTTCTATAGCCACTTCTCCTTTGTCAAAAGGAATGAGAAAAATTTCCAAGGAAAAATTCGCTGCTGGAAGCTATCCCACAATAATATTTGCCAAAATCCAACATTGTAACAGTCAAGTAGGAAAGATTTTTGGGAAACTAGTTCTAAGCCAAATCGAGACACTCTAAACACCAGACCTATTTTTCATCCCTGCGGTGTGCCCTTTTTCGCTAAACCTTGGCCTCCCGTGTTTGCTTTTTACATGTCTTCTGATCTGGCAGAAATGTCAAAATGGCACGGTGAATATTTGTCAATGCAAAACTTCGCGGTGGGGGGGTGGGGGGTGGGGGACAGTGGAATAGTTTCAAAGTCTACTGACTGTGGAAATGTTACTGTCTTTATCCATCTTCCAGCAGAGAACTTCAGGTTTACAAATTGAATGCAACCTCCCGTTATCTGTCCAGTGCCTGCTTCCCACATGCAATTAATTGCTTCCTGCAAATCTCCTTGAAAGAGCAGAGCAACTCACATTTTGCATTAATCATTGCAATCATTCCATAGATTTACTGCTTGCCTTTGGTCTCTATCATATTTATTTCAGTGGTGCACCTTTTTTTTAAGAATCACAGAGGCTTCTCATTGCTCTGGGTGTTCCTTTTCAATTAACTAAGGCTACTCTGTATTTATTTATGATGCTCTCATGGTGTAACAACCCATTTGGAGTCTATCCAATGATATTGTAGAGCTAATGAATTTCTTCGCAGATTTTTTTTTCCTTAATGCTGTCTTTGGAAAAACACCACTGGATGCAAAATTAATTGGTAACATTTGCAAAAGAGAGAGAGAGAGAGAGAGAGAGAGAGAGAGAGAGAGAGAGAGAGAGAGAGAGAGAGAGAGAGAGAGAGAGAGAGAGAGTGTTCAGCCACTTAGAGAAGCTATGAATAGGGAAGAAAGGATCCTTGGAGAAAGTCGTGCAGCTTTGATTTCACAGTATGTCGCTAATTCTCAGTCATGTTGGCTTCCAGTGGGAATTTAAGCAGGCAAACTAGCCAATTTAGAAGAAGGAAAGGGTGGCTACAAATATGCCAGCAGATCAGCATAACTCACTTTAAGGGGAAGAACAGCCAGTGTCAAAAATCAGAAAGCTGTTTGCATCTGGCTATTAATTCAATGGGCTAAAAAAAAAACAACAACGGTGTCTCATTGGTTTGCAAGAGTTTCATGGTGATGAGGAACAGTGCCCTAGAGCAGGGGTCGCCAACCTTTTGGGTGTCAGGGACCACCAAACTCATAATTTTAAATCCCGCCAACCAGAGACCCTGGGAAAGTCCCCCAAAAAGACTACAGGAAAATTCCCCACCCCGTTTTCCTACCGATCGATCATTATTTGGGATCTCAGGATACCGTCTCCAGCTCCGTTCTCAGAGGGAGAGAGAGAGTTTTGGCTTCATGCAAGGAAAGCAGCAGAAGCAGCAGAAGTCTTTCTTTCTCTCCCCCAAACTCTGCCAGAAATGACTCTTTGTAAGACTTGTTGCACCGGTGTAGCCTCTTGGAGCAGGATGCCTTGCAGGGTCCCAAAGACTCGTTTCTGGTGGAGTTTGGGGGAGAGAAAGAAAGACTTTTGCTGCTTTCCTTGTGTACAGCCAAAAGCAGAAGAAGAAAGAAGCGGAAAGAAGAAGCCTGGTAGCCAGGCAAGGCACATGGGACAAGTGAGGCAAGTTCCTCCCCTCCGTCCTTTTCCCCCTCCCCTCACTGTTTTTTGCAATCCAAGCAACGCACACCTTGTGTTCCCATGGGCCATATGGGTGGCACAGCCTTGTGTTCCCACGCATTAATTGCCTGGATTAATTGCTTTAGGGGGGTACTTTAGGGGTGACATTTCTCTGCGGACCACCAAAATTTTCTCACAGAGCACCAGTGGTCCCTGGCCCACCGGTTAGTGACCACTGCCCTAGTGGTCACTTAAAAATTCCTGTCTGGAGAATCGACCATATTTAAAAGCTAGGACTACTGCTGAGATACTGGCCACTAGCAGACTAACAATGACTTTCCATGAGCTCATGAATCTTATCCATGGGTTGACATTAAAATTCCCAAGCATTTTAGTCTTATGTGCCTTCAACTTCACGACTTGGGGAGAGGTCCAACGCAGTTCTATGGCAACCCTGAGCTCGTCACAAATTATTGCAACCCCAACACATGCAGATGATCATATGCTTCATGTAGTCTCAAGGTGTAACAAGCAATTTGGAATCTATCCAATGATATTGTCGATCAGCAATATCAAAGTGAAATGCATCTCTACACCATGCATTTGGGTTGTTGTTTTTTCTTAAAAAACAAAATAAACTTATGTTCTTTCTCTCCTATATTCAGCTTGTTGTTTTGTTTTTTTTTAAAAAAAAAACACACCCCTAAAGATCCCATACAATGGAATCCCATACCCTGTTCTCCCTTGCAAAATTGCTTCAGCCTCATGTTTGTCTGGAATTTTGGAAACCCATCTTAGGTCTCCTCAAACAGTGGAAACTTTCTTACTTACAGGCTGGTATAACTTTTTATTTTTATTTTATATATGTTCTCTTTATATACAATAAGTGCTTAGTGAACAGCATACTGTCTGATTCAATTTGTTTACATAACAATATTAACCTCCTAGCTTCTACCTCTGTTATCCAACCATTGATAAAACAAGTCCCAAGTTCAAAAATATTCTGTGTCTTCTTTTTCTTTTATCTTCAGTGTTAGCCTATCCATTTCTCCACAGTCTAATATTGGCATACCTGTTGTGATCATTTATAGAACATCCATCCAGAAAGCAAACTCATGGAATTGCTACCTCAGCCCCATTTCTACCATCAAGCTATTTTCTATCATCCAGTTTAGTTTTCTTTTTCTTTTTCTGTATTTAAATGTACATAGCTTTACTGGGTACTTTACAACATTAAAATCCGGAATACTAGAATAAGAGAAGAGATGTGCATTCAGGGGGGAGAAAGCTATACCAAACAAAACAAAACCTCACAGGAGCTCACTGCCATCCTACTTCAAAGGTTGGGAGAATGGTCATGATTTCAATGCCACATAGATCTCTGAGGAGATACCATTTTGGCCAGTGCAATTGAAAAGTCAAGTTCCCAAAGTCCCATTAGATGACATTGTCACCCATTCTGTTGGATCTTACCAGACTGGCAAAAATTACCGGCGATAGGTAGTTCCTCAGGTAACCAACTCCTGTCATTCAACTTTATCATCACTTCACTATAATCAGTTTCAGTCTTTTAGCATTTCTTTTCATTGTCTAAAAGTATAGATGAGTTAATAATTGTTGCTGTTGTTGTTTGAGGGGCGGTGACTGCCTGGATACATTCTCACAGTTTTCCTGGAATTTTTTTCCCAGAAATAGCTTGCCATTGCCTTATTCCTAGGGTTGAGAAAGCAGAACCAGATCAAAGCCATCCAGCTGGCTCTGTGCCTAATGTGCAATAAGAACTCACACTCTTCTAGTTTGTACCCTGATACTTAACCACTACATTAACAGCCTCTCAACAGAATCACAGAATGTATGAATTGGAAGGAACTTGTCCAGATTTCCCCAGCCAGCATGTCCACAGGTCTGAAAGTTGCCATGGTTGGACACCCCTGAAGTAAAACCATTCCCAACTAATAGCCTTCTAGCCTCTGTGTGTTCTGACCAAGGCTTCCTGAGACAGTAACTATCACACGCTGTTCCCCAAAACCTTTTGTTTTATTTCAATGGCTGTGAATTATATGCATTCACAGCTCGTAATGAGTCCCAAACAGTTTATCAATAGTCCAACAGAAGTCTGCCACGGTCTTTTGGGATAAGACTGATAAGCACCCACCTTATCTCCCTTGAAATGCTGCCAACGACTAAATTGGCAATTAGCTGTACAAGGCGAAACAGAGCACAAAGTCAACATGGATCTTCAGAATTTATACCAACCAGAACAAACAAAGTTGCTTCCTGCAAAGGCTCATGTCCCTTTGCTCCTCTTTTATGTCTTATGGGAGGAGCCAATCATCTCCAAGCCTTACTCCTGAGTTGCCCCTTTTGTCTTAACTGTTCTTGCCTTCTGGCAGCTCTGCACAAGTGCGCACTGGGAACAGGCTCCCCCTGTTCCTCTGCCTCTCTGATGTCAGATTCTGGAGGCTCCAGAGTCAGCACATAACTCTCAGATGGCCCTGGCCCCATCTCTGTATCAGACACAGATCCCTCGTCCAAGCCCTCCCCAGACTCCAGAACTGCCCCATGTTCCTCCCCACTGTCCAACTCTGCTGCCAGCTCTGCAGGCCACTGGTGGACCACAACACTGTGTGAAAACCCTCAGCACTGCTCTAAACAGACTGTTCTACTATCTCAGACACATTTTTAAAGTAACCTGATACCAGAGATTGACACTTTTCCTTTGCCAGTTTCTGATTTATTGATGTTTAACTATGAAAAATGAAAATCAGGTGGGGGTAGGGCAGGGACACTGACAGGCACTAAAGAATTGGACCACTGACACAGATGCTCATGATCATCCAAATCCATAAAATTACACAGTTTATGAAATTAATGAAATATTGAACCTTTTTTTAATTTTCTATACAGTCCTAATTATCTTTAGCCTGGAACTAATTGTTTTATATCAGAAAATCAGCTTATCCTGACAATTTCCACTGTCAGCAAGAAGGGGCTTTTTTAAAAAAAGCTTTGTCTGTCTTTCTCTGGATCTTCTAAGAGGATTTCAAGAGGTTTGCAGATATTTTGAAGGATGTCATCGTCACATATTTTGTCCCTGCCAAACTGGGAAATTCATATATTTGTTACGGTCAACATTCAGTGACACCCTTGAAGGGTGCTTCAGTAGCTACAAATCAAAGGGATTGCATGGGCTATAAATGCAATATTCCAGGTACTGAAGTTGCATGAACATCTGTATTTCCTTGGCTTCCTAGAGAAAGTGCAGGAGCTTGCAGGCATAATTTTAGGCAGGCCATTTAGCCAACTCTTGAGTTTTGGAAAGCATAATCAGGAGCATTTGTGGCAGAAGTCAAGATGGCATGTTGTGCGCAACACATGTTAAAAGGGACAGGGCTTTCATCACAAGGTCACAGCTGCCATCTTAACTTTCTTGACACCTCTGCCTTCTGGCTTCCCTGAGTGTAGCAGAGGGTCACCAATTTTTCTTACTTCAGTAGCCACAACTTTCTTCCTTCTGTTACCTGGAAGCTTCTTTACAGGTAGTCTTTGACTTATGACCATAATTGAGCCCAAAATTTCCATTACCAAGAAAGACAGTCGTAAAGTGAGTTTTGCCCCATTTTACAACCTTTCTTACCACAATTGTTAAGTGAATAGTAATAGCACTTAGATTTCACAGTGCTTTACAGCCTCTCTAAGCAGTTTATAGAGTCAGCATATTGCCCCCAACAATCTGGGTCCTCATTTTACTGACCTCAGAAGAATAGAAGGCTGAGTCAACTTGAAGTCACTTTTAACGTGGCAATTTGGGCCTCTTTTTTTTAACTTCTGGAAAACATTTTTCCCCCTCTTAGCCAAGGCCACTTCTTTTGGTATGCAAGAACTTTTCCTACCAACACAAAACAACAGACAAATTGTCTTTCCAACACAAATCAATAGACAAAATTCTGGAAGTCCTTGAGTACACTTGGAAGTTTTAAGAAAGATACAAACTTAGCTGGGAAAGAGTGTGATGTAATTTATAAACTTGCCACTTGTTGAATGTTATCTAGAATCAATGTTTACTATTATTCAAATCTCCCATGTAATCAATATCTTTTATTATTTGGTCACTTGCTTTTTAATGTATTATATAAATAACTACATACATATACAATATAGCATTATATACAATATACAAATATATGTTTCATTTGTTTCTGAACCCCATAATAAAAATCTGACTCTCCCCCCTGCAAAAAAAAACCCTGCCTTTTGCTTTGCCTGATTTACTTGGTAATTCATGTTTTTGGGTGGGCAAAGGTAACATTTCTCTCTCAAATGCAGGAATCAAGTTCGTATCAGATCCACTCAAAACTCAGGGTGCCTGAGTTTGGAGACAACCGTCCCCAAAATGGTTACCACCCAGAGGTGGGATGCAAATATACTGGTTCTGTGGGCGTGGCTAGGTGGGAGTGGCTAGGTGGGCATGGCCATGTGACTGGGTAGGCGTGGCTTCTCTCTTTGAGTGCAGCATCCCCCCAGTGCTCCTTTTTTTTTTTTGCCTCCTGGGCCTCAGAGAAGCCTCCTTGGGGGAGGGCATTTTTGCTCCCAGGAGGGTTCCCTGAGGCCCAGGAAGACAGCAAATGGAGCATGGAGGGACCGTGCAGCACCCGCTCCCCATGTGCCCCTTTTTGCCTCCTGGGCCTCAGGAAAGCCTCCTGGATGAAGCAGTAAGACAGCGAGGAGGATCCCAGCACAGCTGATCATCATCAGGAGGAAAAAAATACCACTTCGGCTGAATTGGTAGCTATTTTTTTTAGTACCAGTTCGGCTGAACGGTAGCATTTTTTACTACTGGTTCGCGCAAACCGGGCCAAACCAGTAGAATCCCACCACTGACACCACAGAGGTCTTCTGGTGATATCACTAAATGGCTTTTTCAAGACAGTATTTTGCTCTTTGTTTTTGATTTTTAAGGATAGGAATAGAATCTGGAGGAAATTACTTCTGTGTTCATGTGGAGTCCTTCCAATACAGGTAGTTACAACAGCGCTGAAAAAAAGTGACTTTATGAACATTTTTCACACTGCAGCCTCATGTTGCAGCCTCCACATGGTCACATGATCAAAAAGCAGATGCTTGGCAACCAACTCACATTTAGGATGATTGCAATGTCCCGGGATCACGTGATCCCTTTTTTTGCGATCTCCTGACAACCAAAGTCAACTGGGAAGCCAGATTCACTTAGCAACTGTATTACTAACTTAACGATTGTGGTGATTCACTTAAAAACTATGGCAAGAAAGGTCGTAAAGCGGGACAAAACTCACTTAACAAATGTCTCTTAAATGTCATTTAAACGCTTAGCAAGTGAAACTTTGGGCTCCATTGTGATCAATTGTTATTTGCATGTTTAAAGGGGCTCTCAATTCATGGTATAGAAATTCAGTGCAAAAATGAGCAGATTTCAGCAACAAGATTCCAGAACATGAGGTGACTTGTGATTTCATCATCATCATCATTGATTTAATATAAATCCTACTGAATTTTTTCTGAGTCACTAATAGCTTACAACAGGGGTCTCAAACTCAATTTACCTGGGGGCCGCTGGAGCTAGAGTCTGGGTGAGGCTGGGCCACATAAGGGATTCCATAGAAGTGTTTAGCCAGCTAGCGACGCATGGAGAACGTCTCGACGCGTGACATCATTTCCGCTTCTACTTGTCACAACAGCGTGGTGGATGACGAACAGCCCGGTAGCAGTCGCCTTAATCTGCGTTTGATCGTGGCATTTGTTGATGGTAGAAAGTACCGGAATGGTGACCGCAAAAAAAGGCAACTGCTACCAGACTGTTCGTCATCCGCCACACTGTTGTTACAAGCATAGTGTGCATGAAGTCGGTGTAGCTTAGCCTAGCACTGAATGTCAGCCACGACGAGGAACGGCGGGCGGGACTTCCTTCAGAGGTCCATTCCCCCTGCGGGCCGCACTAATAT